>NW_018251342.1:1283-35690 GCF_001263595.1 Phalaenopsis equestris | reverse complement strand
CTACAAAGCTTCTCTCGCTTTACCAAGTCCGACCTCCCAACTTCTCCAAGTAAAGCTAGGGAAACCCAAAGCAAGGGGAGTGAGGGACTCCGACCCATTGAGACTTGTGCTAAGGCTCACAACAAAGGGGAGACACTCGGCTCTACGAATGACGTTTGGTTACGCACAGGAAGTCCTAACCTAAATGTTAGCTCTAGGAAATCGACGATCCATCACGCAGGCACGTCGTCGCGCCGACCCCATGCCGGCTCACGCACCCCGTGTGGGCGATCGAACCCACACGCCTAGACACCACTAAACCTAAGGTTGCAGGCGCGTTCTCTTTAATTGCTCCAAGTCGTCGACGTCCAGTCCGTGCTCCAGTGCATCTCACAATGAATCATGCAACGAGGAGAATAAAAGATAGGAATCAGGGAGGTAGGCAAAGCAACCAAAAAAAAATAATAATTTTGGCATATAAAAAGAAATATAATCAAAATATACCTTGGCGAAGGGATCGAACGTCGCCCTTCGCGTTGGGCGAGGTTGCCGCAACATCGTAGTCGAACCCCAATGAGGGAGACGCGGCGAACACCTATGTGAGAGTATTCCCACAAAAGAAAGCTTCGAGTCGGAAGAGGGTGCGCCGACACACGACATCCCACGAGGAAGGTGCTCTGTGGGATGAAGGCCGACGAAATCCAATTTTTCGACGGGGCGTCATCGGATGGCTTGCAGGAGAGGAAGAAGACATCAACGAAAGAAGTGACGCCGACCAAGAAAGCGAGGAAGAGGGAGGCTGCAAGCTTGGGCTGTCAGCAACAAGGGGGCTCCGGCGGATTCGCCGGCAACGTTGCCGGCCGAGGGAGGCGACGCGAGAGAATGCTTGAACGGAGGCCGTGGCAAGGAAATCCGGCCAGAGGAAAGGCCTCACCGACAAGGAGGAGTTCGGCTGTCGTTGGTCGGCGTTCGCCGACGAGGAGCGTCGGCGGTGTGCGATTCGCCGTGAGAAAGGAGCTAGGGCTCGCGAATGGGGCGTTGCGGCGGATCTCGTGTGCGATAGGGGATTCCCGGCGCGAGAAGGTGAGGCCGAAGCCTAGTGGTCGTCGGCAAAGACCGCCGACCGGCGGATTCGGAGCAGGGCGGCGGTTTCCCGCAAACGGGAGCGAGGTTTTCGCCGTGGGTTGCGATCCACAGGGAGAGAGGGAGCCTAGCGAGAGTTTTAAAAAAGGATCTATTATAATATTATAATATTATACTATAATAATAATTATTATATTATTATAATTATCCTTCGTGTATTTTTCACCCTTATACGTCCTCACGGTGAAGCGAACATCCTTCTTGGCTAAAACCGACGTTCCGGACGCGTTGGCGCAGTCCTTTTCGTCATTCGAGGTCATTTGAACCATTTTTTTTAGCAATTTGTTCAAAAACAATAATTTTGCATTTTTACCCCGCCACGAAATCGTGGTGAAATGGGCGTCCTCCATAGATGAAAACGACGTTTCAGACTCACTCATGTGGTCCATTTGGTCGTTGGTCATCTGGATAACTTTGCCGACGAACGTGTCAATTTTAGCCAATTTCGTGCGCGACACGATAGCTAATTTTCGTCGATCGCAGGTGGACAACTTACGCCTACGACATCCAAAAATTGATGCCAACATGTGTTTTTAATGATAGTAGAATTCGTGTCATGTCATTCATAACACAATGCAAGAACTTAAATATATTAATAAGTTAATCTTAAATTTTCAATGCAATGATTTAATGATATGTATCATCTATATTCAGAAAAGATTAATAAAATTATTATTTGATTCAAGAGCATTGCATTCTTTTATAGCTAATGAATTGGTTAAATTGATGTAATTGAATATTATTCTAATGTCAGTGATATTATCGATTTTATTGTTAAATGGTTCTTTTATAAAAGTTATTCAGCCACCTGAGGTGAAGTTAATGATTAATAGAAAGGATTTTGATGCACAATTGATTGTGTTAACTTTGTTGGAATTTGAGGTAATTTTAGGCATGAATTGTTTTTCTAAAAATTGCTACATTTGATTGCAATAGAAGGAATGTTAAAATGAATATACCTGAGGAAACATAAGTTAAATTTTGCCGTGATGGAGGATTGACATCCATGATAATTATTTGTTTGAAAGCTTTCAAGTTGTTGAGTCGTGGAAATCGAGTTTTTTCTAGCTTAGGTAACATAGACCTCAAAGTTAGTAAAGTCTTTAGGTGATATTTCAGTGATAGGAATATCCATAAGTTTTTCTTGATGATTTACTTGGACTACCACCAGTGCAAGAAATTGACTTTACGATTGAGCTCTTGACAGGTTCTGAGCCTGTATCAAAGGCCTCTATAGATTGTAGTTAAGGAGTTGTAAGAATTGAATAGTCAATTGAAGAAGTTACTAGATAAGGGGTTCATAAGACCTAATACCTTTTTGAAGAAGAACGATGAGAGCTTCAGAATGTGCATTTGACCACAGGGAGTTGAATAAGCGTACAACTAAAAATAAATATTTACTGCTGAGGATTGATGATTTGTTTGATCAATTGAAAGGGGTTTCTGTATTTTCAAAGATTGATTTAAGGTTGGGCTATCACCAGCTGATGATTAAAGAGGAAGACATAACGAAGAAGTCTTTGAGGAACGTACATGGGCACTATGAATTCGTGATGATGCAATTTCGACTGACTAATTTTCTGGTTGTTTTGTTGATCTGATAAATAAGATCTTCAGACAGTTTTAGGGTATTATTGTAATTGTCTTTATAGACGATATCCTGGTGTATTCTAGAGATGAAGCTGACCATGCAAATTATCTGCGTGCAGCTCTACAAGTTGTGAAAGAGAATACACTATGTGCCAAATTTTCTAAATGTGAATTTTTTTAGAAGTGTGATTTTTCTTGGGTATATTATCGGTGGAGAGAGCATATCTATTGATCAGAATAAGATCAAGGTGATTGCAAAATGACCAAGACCTACTAATGTTACTAAAGTCATGAGTTTTTTGGTCAGGTTGGTTATTACAGGAGATTTGTCAAGTAATTTTTATAGATTACTATGCCATTATCAAGATTGACTCAGAAGACAATGAAGTTTGAATGGTCAGATCGTTGTGAGGAGGCTTTTGTGAAGCTTAAAAATTGCTTAATGTGTGCTCTAGTATTGATTAGTCCTTCAAGTTCATGTGTGTTTCAGATTTTCAATGATGCTTCTTTGAAGAGTTTAAGTTTTTTTCTTTTGCAGCATGGAAATGTCATTTCCCATGCTTCAAGGAATTGAAGAATTATGAAAGAAATTTTCCCACTCATGATTTGGAGCTCGCAGCAGTTGTGTTTGCAATTAAAATATGGATGCTCTATCTTTATAGCATTAGATGCGAGGTATTTACTGATCACTTGAGTTTGAAATATATCTTTACTCAGAAAGAGCTAAACTTGAGGTAGAGGATAGGATTGAATATTAAAGACCATGATATGGAAATTCAGTATCTGGGAAAGGCAAATGTGATTGCAGAAGCACTGAATAGGAAGTCTTAAGTAATTTGAATTGTTTATTTACTTAGCAGGAGCAGTTTGAGATTTTGGAAAAGCTGAAGCTATCTGTAATTAACTATAGCGACAACATTATGGTTCAATTAAATCAGTTGACTGTGTAGTCCATTTTGAAAGACTTATCGAGGATTTATTAGCTAGAGATAACAATGTTCAGAAAATCAGGGAGCATGTTTAGACAGACAGCTTGGAGTAGTATGTGTTAGACCTTGATGACTTACTGAAATATAAAGAAAGAATTTATCTTTCAGAGGTTAATCTGAGATTGGTAATTCTTGATGAGACACATTTATTTGACTATACTATTCACCTTAGGAGTAATAAAATATACCAGGATCTCAAGAAAACATTTTGGTGCCCCGGATTGAAGAGTGTGACAGAATTTGTGGTTGAGTGTCCTACATGTTAGCTAATGATTGCAAAACACTAGCATCTTATAGGTCAGTTACAACCTTTACCTATTCTAGAGTGGAAATGAGGGGATTGTTATGGATTTGTGATTGGGTTATCTAGATTACGTTAGGATCGTGATGCTATTTGGGTAATTGTTAACATATTGATTAAGTTTGCTCATTTCTTGTCTATTTGACATACAAATCCAATTGAGAAGTTAGCTAAGTTGTATGTGGATCAAATTATAAGATTGTATGGAGTGTTAAAGTCTACCGTCTTCGACAGATATGACATATTTACTTTTAGATTGTGGAAGAAGATTCAGTAAGTTTTGGGCCCCATATTGACTTTCAATGCAGCATTTCACCCTCAGACATATGACCAATCAGAATGGACAATTCAAAATTTGGAGGATCTACCAAGTTTGTGTTCTTGACTTTGGTGGTGGATGGGAATCATATATACCTTTAGTAGAATTCACTTACAATAACGATTATTAGGCTAATATTGGAATGACTCTATATAAAACTTTGTAT
Source organism: Phalaenopsis equestris (assembly GCF_001263595.1). NCBI lineage: Eukaryota > Viridiplantae > Streptophyta > Magnoliopsida > Asparagales > Orchidaceae > Phalaenopsis > Phalaenopsis equestris. Next base: position 31,203 of record NW_018251342.1, on the reverse strand, counting down.
AGAAGAAAATGCATGGCACCTTCATGTTGGATTGAAGCAGGTGAAAGAAAGGTCATCGAAGCTGATTTGGATGCTACTGAAAATATTATGCTAATTAGAGGCTGATTATGAGCAGTGTAGGATAAATAGAAAATATTATGATACTAAGCACAAACCATTGGATTTTGAAGTTGGAAAATTTGTCTTTATCAAATTCAGTCCATTGAATGGTGCACAACATTTTAGGAAGAGAGGAAAATTGAGCTCCAAATATGTCCATATGAGATTGTGAAAAGGATTGGAAATGTGGCTTACCAATTGGTGTTATCAGCTCATGTTAAAGAATTACATAACATTTCCTATATTTCTTCATGTAGAAAGCATATTGTATATGAATCAAGTAGGGTGACAGCGGACTCAGTTGATATTGAGCCTAATTTGACTTATTTTCAGGAGCCTAAAAGAATACTGAATAATAATGTGAAGAAGCTTCATAATAGGGAGATTCTATTTGTGAAGATTTTATGGAAGCACGTATTAGATGCTACTTGGGAGAAAATTTTTAATATGCAATAAAGATATGAGCATTTTTCATTTGAGGGATGTTTGCTTTTGTATTAAATTTTTTCAAATTTTGAGGGTGAAATTTAAAAAGAGATGAGGTTGTAATAACTTAAATTTAAATAAATAAATATAATAAATACAATAAAATGGGTGTCGGTTAGAGGAGATGCACCCCTAACAGTAAATAAATCACACGTTTCTTCCGCCTTCCGCACTTCCCCTCATTCAAAACCATCGAATGAGGAGGAGAAATCACAATGCCCTAATTCGAGAGACGAAGAAGAAGAGTGGTGAAAATTGTAGTAGCGAAAGAAGAAGCCAATCGATAGAGGAGAGCGAAGAGGGGAGAAGAAGGATAGAGAAGGAGGTGGCGTGTGCATGTGCGTGTGGTGTTGGGTTGAGCCGCAACCAAAGGCAAAGAAGGAAGAATGAGATGTTCTCATGTGCTTCTCTTACCCGTGATTTTACTTGGAGCCCTAGACGAAAGAGGCAATGAAGCTGTGCTTGTGTGTAGAGGAAGAGGAGAAAATGACGCAAGGTCCTATGTGTAGAGGAAGAAGATGGAAGAAATTGCGCACACGCTTTGTTGGTTCGAGGCGGATTGAACGAGAGGAGGAAGAAGGGAAGCCGTTGCATGCATGTTAGGGCTTTCGACCGAAAATAAAAGGTGAGTTAAAACTTTTTTAATTAAGTTATTTAATAAATGTGTGTGTGTTATGTGTTTTTTTAAATAGTGTTAATAGAAAGTTTAATTGAATCTAGATCGAAGCTATTAAGCCCTGAATTAGAGGGAGTAAAGGCACACGAACTTCCTGTACGAGGAAAGAAGAAGAATCACTGGTGTAAAGTGGAGAGTCGAAGCTCTATTAGTACGACCAGAGAGAAATGTTAGTGAGGTTTTATGATGTTAATTATTTGAACTAGAATAATTGTTATTTACTGAATGTTAATTATAGGTGTAACTCAATTAGATATTAATGCAGAAGATTGGAAGCTAAAGCAAATACAATTATAGGGGGGAAAGTGGAATCTTGTGCAGAAGGAAACAAGCCAATCCTTTTAAAATTAAGATTTATATACTTATTTATGTCATTAGATAAATTTTAAGTTTTCATAAGATTTAGTGAGAATTTTCAATTCAAAAGCTGTGTGAAAGGAAAATATTTGAATAGATTTGATATATTATGTCTTTCTTCTACGATGAGATTCTTGTAGTTATATGCACCTTTAACGGATATAAGTGATAATGAAGTGAAGGAATAATCTTTTACAAAGGTCTTTTAAAGCAGGTGATTGATTATTTTCTTGTATGTATTAAATTAAGATTTTATTAAAAAAAAATACATTAACATTTCATATATCTGCTTTAATAATCTTAGGTATATTTTGAATGAAAGAATTTCTAAAATGAATGAAGTGAAAATAAAAAAAGAGAATGATAGTTTCAATGATCTTAAATGGAAGTAATTAAAAAAAATGAAATGTAATGACTCAAGTTAATCGAGATTACTCCCAAATGTACAGATAGGGGATGTGATGTACCCGTGTACAATAAATGAAATGAAAATGGTAAATGTATACCTTCAGGTACACAATTTGAGGGTTCATATGCGTGTAATTTTAGGGATACCTTTGGATATGAAAATATAGTTTCAATGATCTTAAATGGAAGTAATTAAAAAAAATGAAATGTAATGACTCAAGTTAATCGAGATTACTCCCAAATGTACAAATAGGGGATGTGATGTACCCGTGTACATTAAATGAAATGAAAATGGTAAATATATACCTTCAGGTACACAATTTGAGGGTTCATACGCGTGTAATTTTAGGGATACCTTTGGATATGAAAAAAATTTTGATACTATTAAAAAAGCTAAAAATGACATACTTAAATTAAATTGGGAAGGGATAAATTTAAAACGAAAGCTTACAGTTTTATAAAGTAATGAACGTCAGGTTTTTTGGTCATTCATTCATAACATTTGCATTAGAATTTAATGCATATTAATATTATAATTGCTCACTAAGTCGTGAAAACTTACTGTTGAATTTTATTATTTCCTTTAGAAAAAGAGGAATTGTAGATTTAGTTTACAGGAGGACTACTGCTGATAGGTAGTATGATTATAGTTTCTTTATGCTATTTGCGTTTGGTTAGGGATAAAATTGTTATATACTGGTTTGAAATGTTGACTACATACTATATATTTATTCATTCATATACTATTATTTGCTTTTCATTCATTCATAAAATTTGCATAAGAATTTAATGCATATTAATATTATAATTGCTCACTATTTCGTGAAAATTTATTGTTGAATTTAATTGTTTCTTTCAAGAAAAGAGGAATTGTATAATGATGTTTGATATAAGAGATTTAGTTTACAGGACTGCTGGTGATAGATATTATGATTGTAGTTTCTTTGTGTTGTTTTCATTCTGGTAGTGATATACTCTTATATGCTGGTTTGGTGTGTTGTCTACATATTATATATTTGTTTTTGGATGTTTTGATTTATATGTAGTATACTTTGTGGTTTCTTAGTTTTTTTTTCTATATTTTGAAAATTTATAAAAATTTGTGGAAAGTCAATCAAATGTTAATATTGTTCGACCGCAGTTCCCGATTTGGTTAATTTTAAGCTATCAGTCCAGATCATGACAACAATTCAATTGAATGAGGTAAAAGAAAAAACCTTATATAAGGCAAATAAATGCGCTATTAAAGGCAATACAAAATAAGTACTTTTGAGCTATAAGATAACTATAAGAAATCTAGAAGATCTGCAAAAGGGTAGCTAATAAGGTAATAGTTTTTGATTACTTGTAGATTTAGATGCTAAAGAATAAGAAAATGCAATATATAAAACATCTAAGTCAAATGAATGTGAATATAGAGGATATGATTTAGTTAGGCTATTAAATGCGAATAAAATAAAAGGTTAGTTAAAAAGTAACACTAAGAAAAGTTGAAAATGCTACCTTTGGAAATTATAAAGAGTAATGGTACTGAAGAGCTAATTTGACAAAGAAAGTTAACTCTAGATAAAATATAGGGATTTGGAGCTTCGTGGAAGATAGCATAGTTTTTTTCCTTTGGAAATTATAATGAGTAATGGTACTGAAGAGCTAATTTGACAAAGAAAGTTAACTCTAGATAAAATATCTATAGGGATTTGGAGATTCCTGGAAGATAGCATAGTTTTTACAGATCTTTTTAATAATTTGAGCCAAAAATTTTATTAGATTAATAACTTTGGATTAGACAAACTTTTTGATTATAAATGGTGTTGTGCCATTACTAGTTGGTGAATGTTTTAGAGTAAATAAAATATTTGTTAAGTCTGGAGAAAAGTTAGTATTTTATGATCTGGGGAATATGGAAGCCTAATGCAGGTGGTATTCAACTAATTTGTGAGACAGGAACTTGGTTTCTTATTATAACTTTCACTTTTTATATGGTTTGTTGATCAAACTTTTTTTTTCCCTTAAATTGCCGGTCTTGGTTAACCTGGCCTACGAACGCCTCCTAGAAAAAAAATTGTGCTTTTATGCTGATTCTGGAGCTCTTACTTGAATTGAATATAATGGTCGGTTGGTGCAAATTATGCCTATTTATGTTTTTTACAATACCATTGCCAGGAATAACCTCCAACTCTTCATTTTAAGTTGCCTTGCAAATTTGCATATAGGATCCGTATTGTTTTCATTAATATGTTGGCGTTATTACTTTATTAAAAATATTTCTAATAATCAGTCTCAAACATATAACAGTTTTATCATGGACTATTTTTTAACCCATTTTTATATGCTTTCAGGTGGAGCTTTTCAAAGATTGATCATGATTTCATATTTGGATGAAGAAATATTGGTAAATTTATTCGCTTATAAAATAAGTGATAATTTTGTGCTTGTTTAGAATAAGAAAGAAACCCGCCAAAGATGTTTTTCATTCTTTCAAATCAAACGTGGAAAATCAATTCTTTTTTGCGCAATATGAGAACTATATAAGTTATAACTTACTTGTCTGAGATTCACATGCAGTAGTTCTAGGTTTTTAAATTTGCTTGGTACTCCTGCGAGATTCCAACCAAGACTAGCCATTTTTTTGATGCGTCTTAGTTTCTTATCTGTGGAAATTTAATATTTCTCTGTAGAATTAAGGGTGATCAAAACCTAATTGAGCCTGAGATACTGTTGTATAAAAGGATGATACTTTTTTTGGGAGATTTACATGCATACCATTTAATTCGTGAGTATTTACATGTCTAACACCTGACAAAGTTATTTTAATTTGAAGATGATTTAAGAATGATAAAGATATATTGTAAAATTTCGGACAAAATGTCTAATTATTAAAACAATTAGATGTAATCATTAGAATAATTATCATAAAATGTGAAAGAGAAATTTCTTAAACACATTGTTACGTGCTAGTAAATTTACTACATTAGCGGTATTAGAGTGATATATTAATGCCTTAATATTGTGCGAAGATTTGACATACACATAAAAAATATTGACAGAAAGACAACATGAGTTTTACGTGGAAAACCCACAACAACAACAACAACAATGCCTTAATCTCACTACGTGGGGTCGGATACGTGAATCCTTTTCTTCATTGCGCCCTATTTAGTGTCATATTTTCATTTAGTTGTAATAAATTAAGTTCATTTTTTTTATACAATAAGCCCAAGTCTTCGTAGGTCTACCTATGTCTTTCTTAACATAAGTTGAATCGAAGACATCAACTCTCCTAATTGGATCATCAGATGGTCGACGTTTAATGTGACCAAACCATCTAAGACGACTTTCTCTAATTTTACGTGGAAAACCCGCAGGGGAAAAATCATTGGGCCTGTTGAAATGATTCCACAATGCCGATGTAGGTTACAAGGCTTCACCGAACCTTGAATAGCCATAAGTAATATTACACCAGGGGGGCATGATTTTCTCTAGGGAAGTGACAACACTGAGGAAAATTGTGGCGACTTGGCTCCTGTGAAGAAAAACCGATGGTTGGGTAAAGTGCTAAAAACTATGATGCCAACGTCGGCAGTAGCAACAATGACGACGATTATCGGGCAATAAAGTTCCGATGGTAAAAACTATGATGCCAACGTCGGCAGTAGCAACAACGACGACGATTATCGGGCAATAAAGTTCCAGTGGTGGCGATGATGGTAATCTGACCGATGGTGGCGACACTGACAGTTTAGTGTCAATAGCGGTGGATGTTAGGAGGTGTTCAAACGGCGACGACGATCAGACGATTATTATCCGGTGGCGACGAATGTGGTCTGGCGATGATGGTGGCCAAACCGCGATGGTCGAGCAATGGTGGTCCAACAGCGATGGCCACTTGATGACGGTGGTCTGATGATGATGACAGTTAAACAACAGTGGTCTGGCAACGATGGTCTGACAGTTGTGGCGGCTCGACTGCGGAGGTCGGGCAGCAGTGGTGCGGCTCGACGGCGGTGGCCTGACGCAAGTGGCCCAATAACGGTGTTTCTGTAGTGGCGGTGGCTCAACGATGGTTGTCGAGCAGCAGTGATTCAACAACAACGGTGGTTCGATGGCAATGGCTAGGTGGTGACAACATTGGTTCAATTGTTGCGACGACTAGTTGACAGAGATCCGACAATAGTGGAGGTCAGGAGAGCTCCTTCAGCTTTCTCTTCATGAAGAGTGTGGGGGTCTATTTATTCATTTTTTGAGTGGCATAGAGTGTGGGGTTCTGTAAACATTGGATAAATTCAGATCACCCGTTGAATGGCCCAGAGGGATCTCTTTGATTGGATGGTATTTTATGATCATTTAAGCTCCTTAATGATGTTCGAATTAAGTAATTTTGGGCTTGTTGGATTTACTTGTTGAGACGCTCAATTTTACTATAAACTTCTCAGATATAGAGATCATTTGATCCCTGAAATTAAAGCTTTAAATTATGCTTTAAGTGCATGATTTGGGCTAACTTGTACTCGGGTCAGATCGTTTTTAATATAATTTGGTTCCTCTCCTTGAGAACTTCACTTGATCATAATTCAGAGTGCAAACATTTCCAAATTATATTTTTGAAGTGTTGAGATTCGTATAGATCAATATGATTTTCAGGGACATATTAGTTGCTCTCCAATTTCAAATGTCATTGTCAAAGACGTTGAAAATATATCCCACCCTTTTAAAGAATTGTGAGACGTAAAACAGTGATATTCATGCAAATGTGAGATGCAACTTCTCCTTTGGTATTAGCATAGACCTTTTCTCAGGGCCCGACTCAAGAAACTTCTCAATATTCATCCAAAGACATCATATTTGTGTGAAGAATGTCAAGAAATGGCCTCGGGAACCGGAAGGCCTCACAAATTGGCCTTCCAGACTATCCTTGCTAGCGATAGTGGCGACTCGCACGATGGTGTGCTGGCGGCACGCCTAAAGGGTCCCATGTGCTTGTGTTTAGGCTTGAGGACTTGTGTGTGCGTGAGGTGCTTTTGCGCGTGTTTGTGGCTGTGCGTTGGCTCGTAGGTGGAGCATGAACAGAGTGCGGACAAAGTGCAGGCATACTGGCAACGCACGCCAAAGTTTTGGCATACTGGCAACGCACTATCGTGTGGGTAGAGCGCGAGTGTGTGCACACACCTGCAGAGGGAGCACAGGCTGACAGGCAAAGTGTATGCGCACAAGGGAAGCAACACGTGCACATGTGAGAAGCAGACGCACACCGGCACTAACATGCTTGTAGGGCGCATGCACGTGCTATTTGGGAAAAATTTCAATGAATTTTGGTATATTACTAATTTTTATAGATTATTTTTCATTTTTAAAGGAAAAAGATTATATTAATTAAAGATTTGAAAAATGTTCAGGAAATTTTGAATTGACTACTTTTTTGTGATATTTTTCCTTTTTTATTATTTTTAAATGAAAAATATATTTATTTATAAAGAAATACGATTCCCCCAAAAAATTCCCCCCTGCTTAAGCTTATAAATACCCTCTTTCAGGTGCTATGGAGGGCGCTCACCTCGCTCACATTCCAGACGATGAAGCTTTGAAATTTCTCATAAAAACTGGAAGTTGGACGTATCAAACTTGAAGGAGGTTAAGACCCGTGATGCTAGGCGAGGAAACGGTCTTGTCTTAAAAAAGACATTGATCAAGCCCGTCCTTTGAGTGTGACAGGAAGAGCTAGATAAAAAAGCGTATAAGAAGCTTGCTGGATGTGATGATAGTTTTGTAATTGTCAATGTGTTCATATGGGTCATATACATTATCTTAGGATTTAATATTTAGTAGCTTAAAGCCTGTTAGGATGAGGTGCTAGAGGAATATCTTAGCCAAGGGAGAAGACTCTTGGAAATTGCGACAATCAAGGAAATAATTCATATCCATTAGATAAAACTCTCTTGAACCATGCACTGAAGCTCATCGCAGATTACATCAATGGGAGCGCTAGTAAGGCGTGGTTGAGCCAAATTTTTTGTGAGCGTCATTGGTCTAGTTGCACAAGATGAATGAGTGGAACTTCCGGTATCAAGGAGATAGATATCTTGCCTGTCGGAGGAGAAATTTCAGCATAATAGTGAGGGGCTCGATACTAGTATCCTTGAGCATTGGATTCTCTACATATTGTTGACCTTGTGGCAACTAGATCCTATTTAGCTGTGTGGGTATCGACTACCGACCCTCACGCAGGAGCTGAAAAATCTCATGTTGAGACTCCACCATTTTGCGCACTCGGTATTCAAAAGATGAGTCTTGGGCTTCTTCGCTACCAGGATAATGCTTTTCGTGGAGGGAAAAAAGATGAGTGATGTTCCTGGCTCAGTGAATGGAGTGGCGAGTGTTAAAAAACGGGTTGCTCCATTGAGTATTGCATTTGTTGGTTATTTCACACGTTTTATAAGTTCCTTGATGGCGGGATTGTCCTTCCCTTAGACAACACTAAATTTTTGCGTGTTGGTAAATTTGCTGCAGTAGAGTGATATATTAATGTCTTAATGCTGTACGAAAGTCCGACATATGCATAAGTAAAATGAAATTGACAGAAAAGACAATAAGTTTTTACTTAGAAAACCTAAAGAGGCAAAACCTTTGCTGCAGTAGAGTGATATATTAATGTCTTAATGTTGTACAAAAGTCCGACATATGCATAAGCAAAATGAAATTGACAGAAAAGACAATAAGAGGTTTTTACTTAGAAAACCTAAAGAGGCAAAACCATAGTACTTGGCCCATTTGAAATGATTCGACTATGCCAATGTAGATTATAAGGCTTTACTAGCCCTTGAATAGTCAGAAGTAATATTACACTAGTGGGACGCAATTTTCGCTAAGTGGCAGAAAACGTTGAGGAAGCGGCGGTGACCTGTCTGCTGTGAAGAAAAGTCGATGATAGATGCTGATTGCTAATATGTATGATGTTAATGTCGGTAGTAGTGGCGAGAACAATGATGGTCGGGCAGGAAAGGTCCCATGGCGGCGGTGGAGTCTAACGACAATGGTGGCGGTTCAGTGTCAATAATAGTGGTTGTTAGGCGTCAACAGTTGTGGAGGAAGGGTAGCTGTGGCACAGTCAAATAGTGGTGGTTCGGTGGCAGTGATGACTTGACGGTGGTGGCGGCTACACTGTGTTGATTAGACAACGTTATTCCTATCTGACGAAGGCTTTGACTTGAGAGTGTTGGCCGGGTAGTGGAGATCCGACTACAGTGGAGGTCAGAAGACGATGGCCGGGCAACGATGGTCGGGCGATGGTGGCTGCTTGACAGTGGTGGTTCAGTAGTGACTAGGCGGTAGTAGTTTGACGGTGGTGGCAGCTCGATGGCGATTGCCTGATAGCGGTAGTTCAACGGGAATGACAGTGGTCTAACAATAGTGGTTTAGCAGTGGTGGCGGTTCGACAATTATGGCTGGGCAGAGGTGGTGGAGACTTGATGGAGATGACAATGCAGTGGTGGTCAGGTTGAGACGTCTATTAGCTAACGGTTGCCACATAATAGTGGTCTGATAGTGGTGGCGACTTAATAGTGGCGTCGGACAACATTGGTTCAACTGCAATGAATCGACGATGGCGGATATGTAGGGCATAGGGGTCTGGTGGTAACGACAGCTAGTCGATAGCGGTTCGATGTTGGTGGAGTTGAGGAAGCCTCAAGAGCTCGGAGCTCTTTTAGCGTTCTCTTGTAGGTCTAGGTTCCTCTTCTGTAGAAAGTGGAAATATATTTATAGATTTTTTTGATTGGCATGCTTCCTAAATATTACGTGAATTCAGATCACTCTATCGAATAGCTCAGAGTGATATGTTTGATCGGATGGTGTTTTATGATTATTTAAGTGCCTTAATGATGTCTAAATTAAGATTTCGAACTTGTTGGATTTGACTCGTTGAGGTGCTTGATCTAATTCTAAACTTATCAGATTTGGACATATTTTGGTCCCTCAAAATATATTTTAAAGCTTCCAACTATGCTTTAAGTGTATGATCTTGACCCAATTGGGCTCTGTTGGGATTGTATTTGATGTCATTTGGTTTATCTTCCTAAGACCTGTTATTTAATCATAAATCAAAGTATAGATATTTTCAAATTTGAATTTTAAAGCTTTCAGTCAAAATGTGTACAAAGACTCGTGCTGATCAATATGATTTTTCCGGGATGTATTAGTTGCCCTCCTTTTCAGGCGTCACTGTCAAAGACGTTAAAATATATCCCAAGCTTTTGAAGAATTATGAAATAAAATAGTGATATTTTAGGAAATATGAGATGCAATTGTTGTTCTAGCACAGACTTCGCCCAGGGATCGCGACTCAAGAAACTTCTCAACATTTATCCGAAGACATCAATTTTATTTCGGGTATGTCGTATAATGGCATTATAGACCACAAGGTGACATTAATGTGCTGTCCAGATTGCCTTCACTAGCAGTCGTGATGGCTTCACCAAGGCGAGCCGCATCACACATAGAGGCTCCCACGTGCATGTGCATAGGCCTGAGGCGCGCCCTTTCGAGCGGTGCACTGGCATGCAAGCAGAGCATGAGTGTCCGAGCATGTTGGTAGTTTGCTCAGGCATGCAAACATAGCATGTGCATGTGCGTGCACGTGTGGAACACGGACACACGTGTAGAGTTAATGCTTGCAAGGGAAACAGGCTTGCAGGAGCATCAGGTAGGCGGGATGGATCATGAGCGCTATCCGTGCACTCTTAATGCGCACATGTGTGCCCAACCAGATCTGGATTTCAACAATTTTTGGTATTTTTCTAACTTTTTTGAAGTTTTATATCTTTTTCTCTATTTTTTAAAGGCAACAAAAAACATATATTAATGATAGATTCAAAAATCTTCAGAAAATTTTGAATTTTCTATTAATTCTCTATTTTTTGAGATATTTTTCCTCTTTTGTATTACTTTTAAAGGAAAAATATAATTATATATAAAAATTTTCTAATATTTATCCGAAGGCTTCAATTTTATGTTGGGAATGTAATAAAATGACCTCATGGACCACAAGGTGCCATTAATGTGCTGTCCTGATCGCCTTTGCTAGCGGTCGTTATGGCGTCAACAAGACGAGTCACATTACACGTAGAGGCTCCCATGTGCGTGTGCATATGCTTGAGGCGCGCCCTTGCGGGCGGTGCACTGGCATGCAGGCGGAGCATGAGGGTTCGGGCATGCTGGTAGTTTGCTTAGACGTGCAGGCAAAGCATGTGGACATGCGTGGAACGCGGAGATACTCATAGAGCTTGCAACCAAAACAGGCTCGCGGGGGCGCCGGGCAGGCAGGGTGGCTCATGTGTGCCCTTGCCCCCAACTGGAACTGGATTTTAGCAAATTTTGGTATTTTTCTATTTTTTTTAAGTGTTCTCCTTTTTCTCTATCTTTAAAAGAAAAAAAAAACATATATTAATGATAAATTCGAAAATCTTCAGAGAATTTTGAGTTAACTCTATATTTTGAGATATTTTTCCTCTTTTGTATTACTTTTAAAGGGAAAATATGTTTATTTATGAAAAATCCCAATCAACCCCCCTCTCCTCCCCCCTAACTCCTTCCTCTCCAAGCCTATAAATACCCTCCTTGGAGTGCTTTGGAGGGCACTCCTCTCCTATTGGTCTGCGTTCCAGACAATGAAGCTTTGACTTTCACTTGAAAACTGAAAGGGCTGGCTATTTTCATTGGATGGATTGAACTTATAGGAGGTCAATCCTAAGCCTATAAATACCCTCCTTGGAGTGCTATGGAGGCACTCATCTCCTCTTGGCTTGCGTTCCAGACAACGGAACTTTGATTTTCCCTTGAAAACTGAAAGGGCTGGCTATTTTCATTGGATGGATCGAACTTATAGGCGGTGAAGCCCCACGATTCTAAGGTGAAACAAATGTCTTCCCTTAAAAAAGGTGTTGATCGAGCCTGACCTTTGAGAGTGGCGGGAAGAACATGACAAAGAACTACATCCATTGGATGTGTATGATACTTTGGTAATCGTCAATGTATTTATAAAGGTCAGATATGGGAGCTTGAAGCCTGTTGGATGCAGTGTTAGAGGACTATCTTCACCCTGTGACGAGCAGGAAAATAATCTCTATCCCTTAGAGGGGACTCTTTTCTAACCAGGCATTGCAGCTTATCACGTATTTCATCACTGGGAGCATTAGTTAGGTGTGGTTGAGCCAAGTTTTCTATAAGCGTCGGAGGGTTATTGATTGGTCTAGCTGCACAAAAGAGATAAGTGAAACTTGTTGTAATTTACACTCCACGTTAACCTGTGCGGGCATTGATTGCCGGCCCTCACGTAGTTGCTGAGGATTCTCATGTGTAGACTCCTTTCTACGCATTTGGTCGTTCAAAGATGAGCATGGCTTGCCTTCGCTAGAAGGATAATGTCTTTTGTGGAGGGAAAAAGCATATGCTTTACTTTTCTCACTTAATGATTGTCCCTTGGAGTAGTGGGTGTTAGGAAGAAAGACTTTGTTATGAGTATTACTTCTTTTGGTCAGCATAAATTTTACGACTTATTTGATGATGAGAATGTTCTTCCGGTAGACGGCGTCAAAGTATTGTGCCAACAAGTTCACGGTGGTAAAGTGATGTATTCACGTCTTAGTGTTCTATGACGATTCAACCTAGATGCCGGTAAAAGAGAATTTTGACAAAAAAAAAACGAGTTTTTACATAGAAAATTCAAAGGGACAAAAATCACAGGGTTTGACACAGTTATAATGATTTTACTATGCCGATGTAGGTTACAAGGCTTTACTGGCCCTTGATTAGCTAGAAATAATATTACATGAGTAGGTTGTGACTTCTGTTAGGGAAGTGGCAGAAAACACCGTGAAAGTAGTGGTGACTTGTTTGCTGTGAAGAAAAGCTGTCGGTAGAGGTTGAGTGCTAGAAAATATGATGGTAGTGTTGGTGGGCGATGGTGATGGTCAGGTAGCAAAGGTCCGGTGGTTATGACAGTGATAGTTCGGTGGTGGTTCGACATCAACAATCATGGAAGCCTGGCAGTAATGGTTTAGCGTCGATGACCATTAGACATCGGAGGTTCGACAATGGTCTCTGTTAGATGGTCGTGGAAGAGTCGTTATTGTCTGACGGTCATGGCAGCTCGATTGTGGTGTCCAGGTAGTGGTGGTTCGACTTTAACAGCGGTTTGACAGCGGTGGTCGGGCAACGACGAGAGTTGTACAACAGTAGCAACGACTAGTCAGGCAATGGTGGAGCTAAAAAACCTTCAGGAGCTTGGAGCTTTTTCAGCTTTCTCTTCCAGATTTTGGTTTTTCGTCATTAAAAGAGTGGAGATCTTTTATAGATTTTTTGAGTGGCATGCTCCGTAAATATCGCTTGAATCTGAACCACTCCATTGAACGATTTAAAGTGATTCTTTTGATTGGATGATGTTTTATGAGCATTTAAGCGCTTTAATAATGTTGGAATTTTGCGATATTTGGCTTGTTGGATTTGGCTCATCGAAACGTTCAATTTGACGATAAACTTGTCCAGATTCTGGTTTCTCTTCATTAAAAGAGTTTAGATCTATTTATAGATTTTTTGAGTGGCATGCTCCTTAAATATTGCCTGAATTTGAACCACTCCATTGAACGATTCAGTGTGATTCCTTGATCGGATGGTGTTTTATGACCATTTAAGTGCTTTATTGATTTTGAAATTTTGCGATATTGGGCTTGTTGGATTCGGCTCATCGAAACGTTCAATTTGACGATAAACTTGTCCAGATTCTGGTTTCTCTTCAATAAAAGAGTGGATATCTATTTATAGATTTTTTGAGTGACATGCTCCTTAAATATTGCCGAATCTGAACGACTCCATTGAACGATTCAGAGTGATTCCTTTGATCGGATTGTGTTTTATGAGCATTTAAGTGCTTTAATGATGTTGGAATTTTGCGTTATTGGACTTGTTGGATTCGGCTCATCGAAACGTTCAATTTGACGATAAACTTGTCCAGATTCTGGTTTCTCTTCAATAAAAGAGTGGATATCTATTTATAGATTTTTTGAGTGACATGCTCCTTAAATATTGCCGAATCTGAACGACTCCATTGAACGATTCAGAGTGATTCCTTTGATCGGATTGTGTTTTATGAGCATTTAAGTGCTTTAATGATGTTGGAATTTTGCGTTATTGGACTTGTTGGATTCGGCTCATCGAAACGTTCAATTTGACGATAAACTTGTCCAGATTCTGGTTTCTCTTCAATAAAAGAGTGGATATCTATTTATAGATTTTTTGAGTGACATGCTCCTTAAATATTGCCGAATCTGAACGACTCCATTGAACGATTCAGAGTGATTCCTTTGATCGGATTGTGTTTTATGAGCATTTAAGTGCTTTAATGATTCCTTTGATCAGATAGTATTTTATGAGCATTTAAGTGCTTTAATGATGTTAGAATTTTGCGATACATCGAAACGCTCAATTTGACGATAAACTTGTCAAATTTTGAGATTATTTGGTCTCTCAAAATATATTTTAAATCTTCCAACTATATTTTAAGTGCTTGATCTGGGTCCGCTTGGATTCAGGTTGGATCCTTTTCGATGTCATTTGGTTCGTTTCCCTAAGATCTTTTGCTTGATCATAACTCAGAATGCAGTTGTTTACAAATTTTATTTTTGATGCTTTCACTCAAAATGTGCGTCGAGATTCGTGTGGGTCAATATGATTTTTTAGCAATATATCACATATAATAATTTTATAGATAAATATTTATTCATGAAGATATTTGCTGTGTATAATCTATATGACAAAACAACAATATATTAAAACACGAAAAAGAAAACTGTCATGTTTTTACATCACTTAAGATGTATTTCATGCCATGTGTCAATATTTGGAGCCATTCATAATGTAAATTGAGCTAAATAAACAGGTCCCAACCTTTATATTTTTTTCAAGGGCATTAACTTACATACCACCCAATTCTTATGTTTTTTTTATAGTTAAGACCTAAACTTTACTTTTAACATTTATGCCACCCAAATCTTTCATATCACATAAAAATATTTCCATTTTACCTTCTAAATGGGAAACACACTTTTTCATACATAGGTAGTACTTCTAAATGGGAAACACACTTTTTCATACATAGGTAATATGGCATGTATGGAAAAATTGCAGTTCAGGTTTTAGATATGTAAATACAGTGTAATTCAGTGGTATGTATGTAAATCTTTATATATATATATATATATAATTTTCTTGCAAGCCTGATCCTGTTTTAGTAGTTTAATGAGGTATATTTTACCCATCACTGAATTTTGTTGTTCTGTTTAGCTACTGGTTAGTGAAGCTTCTTCCATTAGACATCAGCTACTACAATTATTTTGATATTGCAGGTCGTGAGGGATTCTTTTGGGGCTCCTGAGGTTCTCACAAGGCTAGAAGGTCCTCCACCTGTTAACTCGGAGTCTGTCATCACAGAGTATGAATATGAAAGCTAAAAACTGACGGTGACTATGGAGTAGTTTCCTCCAAAAAAAAAAAAATAAAATAAATAGAAGTTCAAAGCTATATAATCTGCTTTGATCTGAAGAAAATAAACGATGTCTTCTTATATATAATAAATATTCTATGGCGTTTTCGGTCATGTTTCTAGTTGAGAGCCTGTTTATTTTTTTGGGGCAATTGCATACCATACAATTCATATGCATTTACGTACCTAACGCCTAAACATTCATATTACATGCATATCACTCTAACATCGCATCAAAATTTCCGCAAACACTTTCTTTTTGGAAGTGAAATTCACATTTTCATCGATATGGTTAGGGCATCAAATTATTATAAATATAAATATCAAATTTTAGGTGTTAGATACCTAAATTGAGTCATTCAAAGGCATATAATCTCTTAGGGGTTATTTGGGAGCACTTTTATTTTTAGTTTTATTATTTTTAAATTTTATTTTATTAAGTTTATGTTTTACTTGTTTGTTAGTGGTGATTATTTTTTAAAACATCTAAATGTTGTAACAGGACCGGAAGACATCTAAATGTTGTGATTATTTTTTAAAACATCTAAAGCATTTTTAAAACAAAGTGCTTAAAAATGTCCCAAAAAATATTTTCAAAATTAAAGTAAAAATATAGAACAATGGTGTTCCCAAATAGGCTCTTAAATTTATTTTTAGTTTTTATGAGTTGTGTTGAATAAATTCATTTTTGGTGAGCTTAGGCTAGAAAATCTAAGCTTATGTAAAAATTTGTGTTTGTGATGTTGGAACCAGTTAGAAATATATTGGAAATCAAAATAACTTTTATCAATATTGAAATACTGTTACAACAAGACAGACAAAAAAAAAAACACTAATAATAAATCAATCTTGGGCTAGCATTGGAAGAAAAGATACGAGGGCAGAGGTGGTATCGTTGAAGCGGTAAGAGAAAAAGGGAAGAGTTGAGAGTTGTTAGATATGTTGGAAGGGTGGATGTTGGTTGGTTTGGGTGGTATGGGAGTGGCGTGGTAGATCTGGCAATAAGGAAGGGTGGTAATCTAGCATTGGAAGAAAAGATACGAGGGCAGAGGTGGCATCAGTGAAGCGGTAAGGGAAAAAGGGAAGAGTTGAGAGTTGTTAGATATATTGGAAGGGTGGATGTTGGTTGGTTTGGGTTGTATGGGAGTAGCGTGGTAGATCTGGCAATAAGGAAGGGTGGTAATGGGTGTTGGATGATAGTGAGGTGTGCTAGGCAAGTAGCTGTTGTGAGGGATCTGGTAGGATTTAAGGGGCAGCTGGAAGGTTTAGACAGTAAGACCAACAACAGGTTGGAGGGTAAAAAGGTGCTGGGAGGTTGAGTGGATAGGCTAGACAACAAGATAACGACGAAAAAAATGCAACATGACAGCTGTGATAGTATGCGAATGGTCGTCAGCTAATGGACGGAAAGGAGAAGGGGTAGGGAGGAGGATAGATGAAGATACAACACCACCTAAGAGCAGGATGCAATCAGAGCGACACCACCTCCTCATATAGAACCATAAAACAGAGAGAACTACTCTATAAAGGAATCTAAAAATAAGTCACACCAAAACAGATCCTACAATCATAGAACAACCATTTATAAACTCTCATCGACAAGGAAAATGAATCAAAGAAAGAAGGAAACTGCCACACAAAAGGAGAAGTGGGGAGGCAAGAAAAATTCAGAGAACAACCATTAAAAACTTCCCATATGAAGAAGATTACTAAAGGAAGGAATGTAGGTTGCTGTATCACAATCTTGCCTTCATGATCTTCCTCCCGCTATTGTAACTTCACGATTCTTTTCTTGCTTTTGCGAAGGTTTGCGGTTTGGCCTCTCTCGCCAGCCAACCATGGATCCCCCTGGAGACTGAACTGTTTCTTGAGGTATTTGAGGGTCTTCCCCAACTTGCGACCAAATGTCCATATGGATATATCCTCCTGAGGTTATGGATCACGTCTATACTGTTGAATCGTCCCAAACTAACCAAAGATCAGTTCTATCGAGCGTGTAGTGAGACTAATTTGACCCTTCCCACCTGGCGGCGACACCGATGATACGATGTCAGCCTAACATACCCTTGGTAGTATTTGTCTCCTATGATCTCGGGCTCCACTGTGGGGAGTAGGATGTTGTGCTTCCCAACCTTAGTGAAGGAATATTTGTTCCTAAATCCATCGTGCTTAGTCTACGGTCAAATTGTCAGTCTTACTAACAGAAGGTGGCAAGCATCTATAGGGACCATTTCATACCACACTTGGTCCTTCAACTGACTTTTGATCGAAAAATCTACCAAGCTTCTTTGACCATGTTAGTGAATACTTTTGGGAAGGCCTCCGAGTCGCAAGTCCTGATTTCTCTACCATATGGGTCAATGCCACATTCTTACTGCTTTTGCCATCAATGACTGAACCACATACTTTTCTGTTCACTATGCAGCGGGTGTAAAATATGTTGTGGCGAAACCACTGTGAATTCCTAGTGTCTTCAGTTTGCAGAATCCGTCAAATCACGAGTGCCTCTCCTTCATATGGAAGAAGCTGATATAACCCACCCCGTTCCTCAACTTTCTTTTCATTGCTATTCTCTTCTAGGATGCCCTGATTAATAAGTGAGACAACTCTATTCGTGAGACATCTAGAAGCTATGTGGCCATAACCGTGACATTTGAAGCATTTTTTGGCTAGTATAATGTTGGAGGCGCTACCTTTCTCTTGCTCTTCTCACTCTGATTTATACTGTCATTCCCGTTTCTGGGCTTGCTAGTCTCTCTCGGAGTGCCCTTGTCGCTTGTGGTAACTGTAGGTGGTTGCTGCCTGAAGGTTGTTGCCTAAAGGATGACAGCTTCCTACTCTGCTTTAGTTCTCTTTTTACCTTTAAGGCTGGTGTTTGGACATCTCTCAGCATCTAGTATGGTTGCAACTGTGCCACATTGTTAATGATAGGCTTCATTCCACTAATATGCGTGGCTAGTATATGCTCTTTCGGCTCTATTAGGCCATACTTTAGATAAAGTGGTCGAACTAGGCTGTGAACTCCTCCATTGAAAGATCTCTCTGTTGCAAGTTGTGGAGTTTTAGAAACATATCCTAGCGGTGGTGGGGTGGGAGGTACTTTTTTTTGCATGAACTTCTTTATCTTCTCCCACACAGTGATTTTCTCACTGCCTTCTCTTTTTCTCAACCTTTGCACATTTTCCACCATAGAGAAACACTCTTCTTTAGCTTAATGGAGACTAGCTTGATCAAGCATATCCTTTGACACCTCTTTATACTTAAAGAGACGTTCAAGAGTTTGCTACTACTCAAGGAATTCATCCAGATCTATGCCTCCTTCAAACTCGGGTAAATCCAACTTGATTCTGCAGTCTCTGTGTTCTCCCATTAGTATCTCCTCTCTAGAATTTTCCCTCTGGGAGGGATCCAAATTTTCCTCTCCAGGTTTCCTTTGATACTAAATCCCAAAACGTCGCGGCCTGTCTTCTTAATCGCTAAAAAATTCCCCATGGAAGGGATTTGAATTCTCATTTCTTTCTCCTCTTTGACTCTCCATAGTTGGGTCTAAGTTAACCTCCTCTTGTGTTAACTCTCAATCTCCACAAGTCTCTTTTAAAGAAGATGAAGCTCTCGTCGTCTCTCCTTCCGGGAAGGGCCAAGCATGTATCTAGTTGGTGGCATGACTAGGGTTTAGAGTTGAGAAGTGAAAAATAGTGTTGGAGACTCATTAATGGTGTAGTTAATTTGTTGTTGCTGCTTTTGAAAATCAGCACAAGTTTAATTAGGGTTAGGTTAAATTCTTGCTGGAGGTTTGGGAATTAGAAAGGAAAAAATTTTTGGAGGTAGCAGTGTTAAAGGCGGATACTAGGAAACCCTAGGATGAGACGAATGTTAGTGTAACTTTGATACCAAATGATACTGGAACTAGTTAGATGATTAACAAAAAAAAAATAAAAAAAATAAATATGGTTACAGCACAACATAAACGAAAAGGAAAAATACGACATCAAATCAATCTTTAGCTAGGACCGGAAGAATAGACCTGAGGACGGAGATGAGATTGACGAAGTGGTAAGGGAATGGGAAGATTTTAGGGTTGTCAGATATGCTGGAAGGGTAGTTGGTGGTTTGCTTGAGGGGTTGAGAGAGCGGGGTGGTAGGTAAGGCAATAAGGAAGGGTGGTGAATGGTGTTAGGTGATGGCGAGGTGTGTCAGACAACAAAGGAAGCTTTGTGAGGGACCTGATAGGATGCAAGGGGCGGATGGGAGGGAATAAATTGATGAGAGGTAGAGTGGAAAGGCTGGACAATAAGACAATGGCCAAAAAGGGGTGGCAGGATAGCTCGGATGGTATGGTGATGGTAGACGACCAATGGACAGGAAGGAGAAGTGGTAGGGAGGAGGAAGAGAGGAAGATACATCACTACCTCAGAGTATGATACAACCAAAGCACCACTACCTCAAATACAATCCTAGTATTGAGAGAACAAGTAAACAAAGGAATCTGAATGCAACACACCAAAATTTCCCCTACAATAATTTATAAACTCTCATTGATGAAGAAAAGGAAAGAAATAAAGAAGAAAACTTCTACACAAACAGAAGGAGTGGGGAAGCAAGAAAAATCCAAAGAACAACCATTATAAACTTCTCATATGAAGAAGATCACCAAAGGAAGTGATGCAGATTGCTGTATCTAGATCTTCCTCTCGCAGTTGAGTCTCCTTCTCGCTTCTTCTCCTGTTCTCGCGAAGTTTCACGGGTTGCTTGATCCCGATCTTCTATATAGATGTAAAATGCGATGTATGTGATTATATGCTTAATTTCTTTAATAGTGATTCTTACTTTGGAACAAAGCCAAAAAATTGATTTAAAACAAAAGTTAGGTAAATTTCTACTATGAAGCAAATAAGAATATAATTATAATATTTAAATATGGGATACTACGCAAGTATACATATCATTATCAAGTAATATAAGACTTTTTGATTAAGCCCCGAATATCAAGCTCATAGGGAAAACTTGACAATATGCACTCTACAAAACAAGAGAAATTAGCAACAAAGTTCTACTTAGTAAAATATTATTATTTAAGCTCATCCTCACAAACATATCTTTTCCTTTAGATGCTATAATAGAAAGGAAATTTCAATTCTTTTTGTAATTTTTAATAATTTGAATTTTAATAATATTTTTAATAATTTGAAAATAAAGTAAGCAACTAACTAATTTAACTAAATGTTTGCAAGATGAAGACAATATAAATAAAATATCTTTTTCCTTATCATGAATCAGTAACCAATATATAAATTCTGTTGTGGAAGTATTTTAAAGGAATTGTGCCAAATATGAGCACTAAATAAGAGCAATGATATTCTTTTCCCTTACTAAAGATGCTATAAAGAAAATTGGCTAATCTATAGTTTGAATAGCCTTGAAGACCAATTAGGTAGGGAGGTTACTAGTTCTCACTCTAGAGTTCCCTCTTCTCCCTCCACTTGAGAGCTATCTTATATCAAAACCTAAAACTATAAATCAAATTGGGGGCTTCAGCCTGTCACTCTAAAGTCCTTTAATTCTACACCCTTTAAAGTTTATTTCCCTATTTATTTGCACTTAACCCCATGAACTACATTTACATCCATGAAATCAAATGTGGTTCTTACCATTTGTTGACTGAGATAATATCATCAAAAATCTTACATGTTCTCATAACAGGTATTAACATCTTAATTGGCCAAATCAAGAAGTAAAGAAGTAAATAGTAAATAAAGTACAAAGTTTCAAATCATCACAACTTCTTCCAACATTGAAGTCTAAAACTTTACACAACTTCCTTTCAATACTTAATCACTTATAATTTTAAAGAAATTGATAAAGAAAACTACTCAGAATTTATGGAGAAAATACAACCACACTTGAGTTTAAAAGTAGAAATCATGCACACAAACAAAAAATCTAAATTAAAACCAAATGTAGTCACAATGATAAACACTTATCTCAAATCCTCTCCACCAAATGTCTTGAAGTCCCTTTGAGTTCTAGTCCCTTTGAATTCTCTTCCTTCACTCACAATACAAATTGAAACTCAAAATAAAAAGAAAGGTAGCCGGCGACAGCGATGGTTACTTGGATGAATGATGGCTGTGGATGTGGATTGACCCTCCATTTTGATGATCCAAGTCTTCTTTAATAAAAATCAAAGAGGTGCCTTAGTGTCTCTTCAAAATGTGTCTTTATTCAATGAATCTTCTAGAAGTTGCCTCATTTGAAAAGCCAATTGAATAAATTTTTGTGTCCATGAACTATTTCTCACGTTTCACCAAGTGTTGCTTCAAACACCTCTTCGAAAAGATCCAAATTTAATGAATCATCAAATAATAACTTCTGGCGCTTAAGTGCGGGTAACTGATGCTTAAGCGCGTCTCTCTATAAATAACTGGTGCGTAAGCGCTAGTACTTGGCGCTTAGGCGCCTCAGTTCATTTTTGCACCTTCTTCATTTTTGCTCCAAATTTGACCCTTTTTCACTCTTTTTATGATTTTTCATCTATTTGATTGTACCTGAAAAAAAACACACAAATACCTTTCATTAAAGCGCAATATCTCAAAATTAAGTATAAAAAAGTGTACAAAATACTATATATTTTAGGTGTATCAAAATCCCCCAAAGTTAAAATGTTACTTGTTCTCAAGTGACACTCCAATATTTTAAAAACCAAATAAGTAGATTATGTATATTAGTTTCTTTAGGAGTTACTAAAATTTTGATGTAGAAATAATGTAGTCCAATTTAGAATAAAAATTAGTAAAATGAGACCAACTTAGAGTTTAGAAATTTTTAATATAAAGAAGTAAGAATATATGAGTTTCTATCTAGTTCAAAAATATTATAGATTCTCCAAATATAGAGTTTAGGCATTCTATCATCTCTACTTAAAAATTTGTATTAAGCATAATTTTACTTACTATAATATATCCTTAAGCTTAAGAGTTTTTTAAGTCTTATACTTTAAAAAGATCAGACGTGGAACCAAATTTTGATTAACCACTAATTCTCAAGCTTCTGCTCCCTTTTTCAATTTTTTTTTCCTTTTATTATTTATTTATTTTTCTCTTTGTTTTGTTGTTTTTTCTCTTCTTCATGCAAGGATTACTATATCTAGATGACCCTTTAATGATTTTGAATTCCAGTCTTCCTTTCCTAAAGCAAAGAGTTAATATATTTTCTTTACTTAAAAACATCATAATAGTTCTCAAAATTATTTTCAATAAAAGAAATTTAAGTTTTAAAAATAAAAGTCTAAATCTTCTAAATTTTTTAAAAATACAATTTCTCCTACTAAAGATAGTTACACAATATTATCATTTCTACACTAAAAAATTTTAACTTCAAGTTTTTTTCATTACTATAAATTTTAACTAAATTATCTTACTCATTTTTATATTCAAAATTTTACTTCTCTAATATAACTTCATATTCACGATCATTTTTCTTCAAATCAAAATCAAATTTATTTGAAATACATTTGAGAACAAATAAATTTTAAGTTTTTGGAAAATTTTTCTTCCCTCTCCTAAACTTAAAATTTTAGTAGAATAAAATATTTTATTAGCACATATAAATATTGGCAAGAATGAAATCTAAAAATAAAATGCTAACAAGAATTTAACAAAATGCTAACAAGAATTTTTACATCCTAAATATGCAAGTACAAAAAAGAAAAACAGGAGTAAAAATTAAATTGATCAAATTTTACTTTACTTAATATATAGAGATTCATTAGACTTCTATGCAGTGCAGAATAATATAAAAGCAAACAAACACACTAACAAACATACACATCTGCAATATAAGGAAAAATATCTGGTAGTAAATTGAAAAATTTAAACATCCAGCTTTTAAGTAATAAATTAACTATATTCTAAACCTTCCTAAGATTTTGAATTAAATTCAACACCTACTAACGAACTGCAACACAATTAAAACAATACTGCCACAAAAACATAATAACTACTTACAAAAACATAAATACATCACAGTAGTGTCTAACGAAACAAAACACGAGAGAAACTAACAGTCTCAAAAATTACAACTCAATACACAACACAAAGTATAGAATAACTGCACCATCAACAATTCACACAATAAACTAAAAATCAAAATAAACTATAGAATCAAATCTTATCATCCTCATCCCCTGCATCACTCTCATCACAATGCAAGTAGTTGCAGGTTCATATGATGGATATCTTGAATACTGAGAGAAACCTACACCCTGGTTACCTCTCATTTCGCTTTCTGTAGATGAGTTGTACTCTTCTTCATAATCACTATGTCTCTTTATACATCCATCTATATACTCTGCAAAATTTTCTAAATTTAAAACCTTTTTAGTGGTATAAATGACATTATTCAATATCCTCTACAATAGTTGTGATTGAGAATTAGATCCAGAAGTCTGACCTTGAGATGTAGAAGCACGTGAAGTGGAAGCTCGAGATGTCGAAGCAGCATAACTACTCGAAAATCCACCACTCCAGCCAAAAATGGAATGATGTGATGAAAATTTCACATTCACACTGGTAATGGGCTTGAGTGGTTGCAATATCTCCTCCCAACTATCAAATCTAACTCCAGCCTGCTCGTATAAAAAAAGATCAAGGATGCAAATACCAAACCTGCAGTATTAGCAGTAATGACATAACTAATAATAACATTATGAATCAAAGCTCCAATGGCGATGGGCTTGAACTGCTGGATGCAATAGTTCATAGTTGCTCGATCACGGGTCACTTCACTAAGATGGTTTATAGGCAACAAATGAGCAAAAATGAAATAGTGCCATGCCTATGCAATGGCATCCAACTTCGAAGTAGAAAATTTAACCCTCCTTTCGTTTGTAACTTTTCAAAGTCCTCTTTCAGCAGTCAAAGATGAAATGATCTTGTCTAATTCCTTAGTAGGACTATGGTTCAAATATAAAACATAAAGTACTCGAGGGCAAATGATAAAACTGATTTCTTACCTTAGGTGAAAAATGTACTGCCTTTCCCTTCACCATGACTCCTTCAGCTTCGAGGCGATTCACATATAACTCCACCACAGAAATCACCGCTACAGCAGAAAAACAACAAAACCCTTCCCACTGGTAGAGAACAATAAGATCCTCTACATCTCTTCCCAATTTTTTAAGACATTGCTCAGGAATAAACTTTCTCGATTACAGTGCATCACTGTATTGATCATAAACTATCACACTCATAAACTTGCTTGAATTAAATAGGTCATTTCCTTTGCTCCTCTTCATTCTTGGTGCCATTTCTAAAAGATATATATATATATATATATAATTCAGAATAAATTCTAAATTCAACTCTAAATCATTAAACTTAACTCCTAAAAGCTTAAACTACCAAATCGATGTATTTTTCATAGATTTTCCTAAAAAATAACTCCTAAAAGCTTAAACTACCAAATCGATGTATTTTCCATAGAGTTTCCTAAAAAATAAATCATGAATAGTGATTTTTGAGTAGATTAAGAATGTACTCAAAATACACGGTGAAAAAAAAAAAATTCTACATAGAAGAAAAGAATGTACTCAAAATACACGGTGAAAAAAAAAAATTCTACGTAGAAGAAAAGCTCTTAACTCAAGGATATCAAATCTAGCAATTTTTGCTCCAAACCACCAAGAAATCCCCAAAATAAGTGTGCCCTAACTTCAAAACTGCGAAAGCTCGAGGAGGGAGACGAAGTCGAGGTGCGAAAATGGAGTTTTCGGACCGAATCGTCACTTAAAATCATTTGCGAACCAGTTTTTGTGAACCAACACTTACGCGTGATTGGTTTGGCACTTACGCGCGCATCTCTCGATTTAGGCATCGCTTAAGCGTCGGGTCTTGGCGCTTAGGCACTAGTGTACAAATTATAATTTTTTTTCTTTTTAAGTAAAATACACTTCTAGCCTAAGTCAACCAACCCTACAATGTCTCATAACTCTTTAATTTCTATTTCCTTTCCTTTCAACTCTCATTTTACTCAAGATTCACCAATCTTAACTAATTTGATTCAACACAAAATAACACAAAATTTCACACAAACAAACACTTATATTCATTCACAAACGATTACAAAAATGTTTAAATACATTAATTCTCAATTCAAATAGTCTTGGATTGGAAATTCCTAAAAAGAAACACTAGACAATCATAACAGTAAAAACATATTAAATACACTTAACATATAACAAACAAACACTAAACAAAGAACTTAATTCCATTCTCCTTTCGGTGGAATGAATCTTAGCTTACATTAGCCTCCCCTTCAGCAGTTGGAACATAACTATGATATAACAGATGATGGTTAATAAATCTGATCGAATCTTCTTTAACCCATTTGTTCTTAAAATACATAGCCTTGTCTGATTCTTCTATAAAATTGGTATGGCTAAACTGCATCTTAAGTTGCCATCCCATATGATCAAGATGTGTGTTAACTTCCATCACTTTTGCTTTAATTGAAGCCACGTTGGCCTCGATTTTAGTGATTTTCTTTGCCATTCCTTCGATACTAACATCTACAAAACCATTATATAAGTCTTGCGCACTTTGACTAATAAAATTATTCCTCATTGCTTCCTCATTCATATTTTTATAAAAGAATCAGACAAGGCTATGTATTTTAAGAACAAACGGGTTAAAGAAGATTCGATCAGAGTTATTAACCATCGTCTGTTATATCATAGTTATGTTCCAACTGCTGAAGGGGAGGCTAATGTAAGCCAAGATAACTCCTAGGCACGTCTTAAAGTTGCTCTCCCACATTAAATCCAACCAAATCAAGGTTAAAACTTCTAGAAACTGAAATTTGCACATGTTTTAAACTGCCACGCTTAAGCGCCTGATATTGGCGCTTAAGCGCCAGTGCACAATTTAGCATAGGTCAACTTAACATCCAAATACTCATTCTAACATGTCCAAGTCATCTTTTAAGGTCTTAGAATAATCACTAAATCATTATATAGTAAAAATACTATCAAAATTTTTTAAATCAATCACTAAATCATTATATAGTAAAAATACTATTAAAATTTTTTAAATCAAACACAACAACAAAATAATAAAAATAAACACACAGATAACTATGGGTTGCCTCCCACAGAGTGTTTGGTTTAACGTCGTCAACCCGACGTAACCAATGCTAATTCTAGTTGACCCAACACCATTAAGTCATTTAATTTAAGTTGGTCACCTAAAAAGTAGGACTTTAACCTTTCACTATTCACTTTAGATATCTTATCAGTATTAGGATCTTTAATACACATCACAACAAATGGACTCATCCACCTGGACTTAAGTTTGTGTGAAAATAATCTTAACCATGCATTGTAAAGCAAAACTTATTGCCCTGGTTGAAAACTTTTAGTAAGAATCCTCCAATCATAACACAACTTCATTTTTTTTTTGTAAATTTTAGTACTTTCATAAGATTCATTCCTGATCTCTTCCAGCTTATTCAACGACAATAACCTTTTTCTCACCAGCACCCTTTAAATTATAATTAAATTCTTTAATAATCCAATATGTTTTATGCTCAAGTTCAACTGGTAAGTGACATGTTTTTTCAAACATTAGCCTGTATTTGGACATTCCTATAGAAGTTTTGTATGTAATCCTATAAGCTCAAAAAGTAACATGTCCAAGTCATCTTTTAAGGTCTTAGAATAATCACTAAATCATTATATAGTAAAAATACTATCAAAATTTTTTAAATCAATCACTAAATCATTATATAGTAAAAATACTATTAAAATTTTTTAAATCAAACACAACAACAAAATAATAAAAATAAACACACAGATAACTATGGGTTGCCTCCCACAGAGTGTTTGGTTTAACGTCGTCAACCCGACGTAACCAATGCTAATTCTAGTTGACCCAACACCATTAAGTCATTTAATTTAAGTTGGTCACCTAAAAAGTAGGACTTTAACCTTTCACTATTCACTTTAGATATCTTATCAGTATTAGGATCTTTAATACACATCACAACAAATGGACTCATCCACCTGGACTTAAGTTTGTGTGAAAATAATCTTAACCATGCATTGTAAAGCAAAACTTATTGCCCTGGTTGAAAACTTTTAGTAAGAATCCTCCAATCATAACACAACTTCATTTTTTTTTTGTAAATTTTAGTACTTTCATAAGATTCATTCCTGATCTCTTCCAGCTTATTCAACGACAATAACCTTTTTCTCACCAGCACCCTTTAAATTATAATTAAATTCTTTAATAATCCAATATGTTTTATGCTCAAGTTCAACTGGTAAGTGACATGTTTTTTCAAATATTAGCCTGTATTTGGACATTCCTATAGGAGTTTTGTATGTAATCCTATAAGCCCAAAAAGCATAGTCAAGTTTGATTGACCAATCCATTTTGGTTGGATCCATAGATTTATCCAATATTCTTTTAATTTCATGATTGGATAATTCAGCCAAACCACTTGTCTGAGGATGATAAGCAGTAGTAATTTTATGGTTAATATGATATTTCTTTAATAGCTTCTTCATTATTACATTTTTTAAATGACTTCTCCCTTAAGTTATGATCACTCTCAGCATCCCAAATCTAAAATATATATTCGTTCTTAATAACTTTGCAACACTTTGAGCATACATCGAGGTAAAACAACAACTTCTATCCATTTGGATACATAGTCTACTGCTAATAATTTAGATAATTTTCGAAAGATGTTATAAGTGATCCCATGAAATCTAACCCCAAACATCAAGTATCTCAATTTCTAACACATAATTGAGGAGCATCTCATTCCTACTAGAATTTTCCTTACTCATTAACATCGATCACAAGTTTTGATATAAGCATTAGCATCTCTAAAGATTGTAGGCCAATAAAATTCAGATTCTAAAATTTTGTATGCTTTTTTATTAACACCAAAATGTCCCCCAAAATTAAAATTATGACATTTTTTGATAATTTCATAAGTTTCTTCTAAAGGCACACATCTTCGAATAATAAAATCATTTCCTTGTTTATATAAAAACGGGTCATCCCAAAAATAAGTCTTAGTTTCAGATAAAGATTTCCTCTTCTGTTGGTATGTCATTCCATTGGGTATAATATCACTAACAATGAAATTCACAATGTCGGCATATTATGGAACACATCACTCATTAACATTAAACAATCCTTCATCTGGAAAATGTTCCTTAATCTCTTTTTCACAACAGAGTGGTTTCTCTAATTCAAGCCTGAACAGATGATCAACAATTTGATTCTCAACTCCCTTCCTATCCACTATCTCAAAATCAAATTCTTGCAAAAGAAGAACCCATCTTAACAGTCTTGGCTTTGCATCCTTCTTTTCATTAAATACTTAATAACATAATGATTTGTATGCACAATACATTTAGTTTTAATTAAGTATGATCTAAATTTATCAAAAGCATATACTACAACATATACTAAAAAGCATATACTACAACTAATAACTCTTTCTCAATTGTGGTATAATTAATTTGAGCTTCATTAAGAGTTCTACTAGAATAGTAGATAAGTTTGAAAATCTAATCATGGTTTTGTCCTAAAACAACTCCAAAAGCATAATCACTTGCATCAAAATTATTTCAAATGGTTTTTCACAATCTGGTGAAATAATAGTTGGTGCAGTGACAAATTTTTCTTTTAATAATTCAAAAGCCTTTAGGCATTCTTTATCAAAATAAAAAATTACCATTTTTTTCAAGTAAATGACAATTCAAGTAAATGACATAGAGGCTTTGCAATTTTTGAAAAATCATTATTATACCGCCTATAGAATCCAACATGTCCTAAAAAACTCCTAATTTCCTTCACACTGGTCAGTTATGATAAATTACCGATCACTTGAATTTTTGTAAGTCTACTTCCATACCGTTTTCTAAAATTTGATGTGCCAAAACTATTCCTCCTACTACCATTGTTGAACTCATTTTTGGTTGAGGTTTAGTTTTTCCTCTTTAGTAGCCTAGGGTCTAGCCATAGGACTCTTCCTGTTGACTATTCCTAAAAAACTAGACATGGAACCCTCACCATTAGAAAATTTCAAACCCTTCTCCACTCAACTTGAAGTTCCACGTATTTCTCTCAACCTCTAAGCACTTAGTAGGTGGGGTCGCTGTGGGGGAAACTCAAGATGAGTCACCCTAAGGATTGCTGGACCTTAAGGTTAACCCTGGGTGTTGGTCTGGACCTAAGGAACTCACTACACTCATCTACACCCACATTCACTCACAACCCTGAACTCAAATTTCTAGCCTAGATCCCTTGATCTTTTGGGATACTCATGTAGATGGGCCCCTAAACCTACTAGCC
>NW_018251342.1:0-323 GCF_001263595.1 Phalaenopsis equestris | reverse complement strand
GAGCTTATTTTGATTCTCCATTTACTTAAGCTTGATTTCATGGTACCTTAGCCGTATGGATGTGTTCGTCTCACTTAGACGAGTCGATAGGATCAAACCCGAAGTGATTTGGTTGAGTCTAGGCCGAGATGTTAAGGTTTTAGTCTGGACGGGCATGAGATCATTCTATTAGGGACGATGAAGGGGAGCCGTTTGATCAAGCGTGTATCAAATGGACGGGGGAGATCGAGCCAAACAGCGCTTCAGGACATAAACAGTGGGCAGAGTCAACAGCTATGTGGACGGCGACGTCCAACCTGAGCGCGCCACGCATGCCTTCGAAG
>NW_018251341.1:0-9819 GCF_001263595.1 Phalaenopsis equestris | reverse complement strand
ACACACACACACACACACACACACACATTAAGACATGCATGAATAGTAAACTAGATATGATGTATGCGTAGGTTTTAAAATAATATAACTTAGTATTATATTATATTATTAACATATAATAATAATAGATTAGAGAGAGAGGGAAGGATAAGAGCCGCATGCGTGAAGATTTATTTTTATTTTTTTATATTTTTTATATAATAATAATAATATTATTATTATTATTTAAACCTCTCTGTGCATTTTTCACCGAACGCGTCATCGTGGTGAAATGAGTGTCTTCCTTAGGTGAAATCAACGTTTCAGACACGCTCGCCCGGTCCATTTCGTCATATGGGATCGTTTGGACCACTTTTTCTGCGACCAAGTCAAAAAATACGTCAAATTTAATTTTTGTCAAATTTTTGGTTTGCGATCGATCGTTTTGAAAATTGATCACAGGACAATTAAATTAATTTGAATTCATTCGAAATTGGATCTAGACATGTTGAATTTGAAATTAAGGTATTTGATTGGTCATGAAGCTCAATTTGGCGATTTTGGTCAAAGTGAGTGAATTTGGTTAGATTGGATCCAATGGATGGTCAATAATTGATTTTAGGGGTGTTTGAAATGATTTTAGAGGATTTGAGAATTTTTTGTCCATGAGTCGCATTTTAGTAATTTTGGCCGACTTTGGTCAAAGTGGTCAAAAGGTTGATTTAGAGGCTCGAAGTGGTTCAGGAAGAAATTTGGAGTCAAATGACAGTGTTCGGGGTCATTTTCGATCAATGTGGAAGTTTTTATGATCCCTAAAATATTTTTTTAAGTTTTTTTGTTATTTTGGTGTCGATGTGCCAAAATGTTGTTCGGAAGTATGACAATACAACAGTTAAAATTTTTAGGAAGACATAATAAAAATTTTGGTGTAATTTTTAGAACTTATTGGTGACTCTGGGAGATTTTGAAAATTTTGATATTTTGTGGGTCTAGTGACATTTTGGTAATTTTGGAAAATTGGGTATTTTTGCAATTTTTGGGTTTCAAATGGTCTAAATGATATGGTCTAAATGTTTCAAATGGTCTAAATGATAATATCAAATGGTTTGAAATGGATTTTGTGATTCAATGACAGTTTTTGGAAACTTGGAAAAATTAGAATATTCAAGTGGGGTTTTTTAGGGGAAACTAAGTTCAAATAATTTTGGTCAGCCCCATAGGTATAATGACTGCAGCATTGTGATATGAAAATGCAAAGTTTATGATGATCTTGGGGATTACGAATGATGATGCAATGTATTGAAGTCCAAAAATGTGTTGAACAATGTAAGACTTTCCTATGGTCCAAAGATCTTATAGAAATTCTCATCAGGGTGATCTATAATCTTTGTATTAAAAATTATTGATCACATATAAAACCAACCTAGAGAACAAAGATTTGGTTGAAATATCTAAGGAGAAGGTGGGTACTATTTCTAAGATGTTAAGATAGTCATTAGAAAAGTCCTAAGGCTAGATCTTAATCACTAAAGGAAAGACCCAAACCCCTCACCCAAAAGTGAGGTCAATAGCCACGCCTAAGCGTCAGGTACCCCGCACTTAAGCGCCAGAAGTAGTTATTTGATGATTCATTGAATTTGGATGACTTTTTGAAGACGTTTGAAGCAACCCTTAGTAAGAATGTGGGAAATAGTTCATGGATACAAAAATTCATTCAATTGGCTTTTGAAAGGAGGCAAATTCTAGAAGATTCATTGAATGGAGACACATTTTAAAGAGACACCAAGACACCTCTTGGATTTTTTTTAAAGCAGCCTTGGATCATCAAAGGGAGAAGCCATCCAATCCCATTCGACAGACATCATCCATCCAAGTAACCGCCGCCAACCACCTTTTATTTTATTTTTAGTTTTAGTGTATTGTGAGTGAAAAAAGAGAATTTAAAGGAACTTCAAGCCATTTGGTGGAGAGGGTTTGAGATAAGTTTTTATCTTTGTGACTGCATTTGATTTTAATTTAGATTTCTAGTTTGAGCGCATGATTTCTACTTTTAATCTCAAATGTGGTTGTGTTTTCTCCATGAATTCTGAGTAGTTTTTTTTTACTTAAAATGATAAGGGATTAAGTATTGAAAGGAAATTATGTGAAGCATTAGACTTTATTGTTGGAAAAAGTTGTGATGATTTTAAACCTTGAACTTCATTTACTTCTTGATTTGACCAATTAAAATGCTAATACCTATTGTGAGAACATGTAAGATCTGAGATGGTATTGTCTCAGCAACAAATGGCAGGAATCACATTTGATTTCATGGATGAGAATGTAGTTCATGGGGCTGAGTGCAAATAAATAGGGAAATAAAATTTGAAGGGTGTAGAAATAAAGGAATTTAGAGTGACAGGCTAAAGCCCCCTATTTGATTTATAGTTTTAGTTTTTGATAAAAGATGTTAGCCCCCAGGTGGAGGGAGAAGAGGGAACTCTAGACTGAGAGATATTATCTTCGTTACCTGATCGGTCTTTAAGACTATTCAAACTATAGAATAACCAATGTTCTTTATAACATCTCTAGTAAGGGTAAAGAATATTATTTCTCTTATTTGACACAACATAATTAGAATACTTCCACAACATAATTTCTATAATTGTTACTGATTCATGTTAAGGAAAAAGATATTTAGTTTAAATTGCCTTCATCTTGCAAATATTTAGTTAAATTAATTAATTTCTTACTTTATTTTTAATTATAAAAAATTTACAAAAGAATTGAACTTTCATTCCTATTTTAGCATCTAGAGTTTAAGTAAGAATATTTTGCTTTGTAAAATTTTGTTATCTAATTTCTACTGTTTTTTAATTTTCTTATTGTTATATATCCCTGTAAGTTTGATATTCGAGGCTTAATTAAAAAATTTTATATTACTTGTCAATGATATGTACACTTGTGTAGTATCTCATATTTAAATATTATAAATTTATTCCTATTTGCTTATAGTGAAGAATTTACCTAGCTTTTGCTTGGGATCATGTTTTTGGCTTTGTTGTAAAGTAAGAATTATTAAGGAAATTAAGTATATAATTGCATACATCAAAATAAACATCTATATAGAAAGTCAGTATCATATGGTCAGAGCCTACATGCTGATGACAAAGTTAAAGGCCAATTTCTCCATTATTGGATATCTGAGTTCGACATCATTGAGGACTCGTCTAGTGCAGTATACTAGGTATTGTTATTTAAGTTCTTCTCTAAATAGGTACAAACTGTGGGCTTCAAGATTGGCCCCCAAGCATAGGTAAATTTTTCTTTTCTGTTTTAGGCCCTATATAGGAGGGGGAGAGGCAAGGAATCACATGAGGTTATCGAAAGCTTCTTTGCATTGAAGTGTCCAATTAAAACATTTAGCTTTTCTGAGTACCTTAAAGAATAGAGCGCACTTATATTTAGTCTTAACCTGCTTGCAATTTGGTTGGTCAGTTTCTGAATTTTCTTGGTGTTTATAAGGGGTGGCTTGTCAAGGAGTTCTTGAATCTTCTCTAGATTAGCTTTTATGCCTTCAGGGGTTAGCAAGCATCTTAGGAAATTTTCCGTTGAAGCTCTGAATATGCATTTTAGTGGGTTTAATTTTATTTTAAATATTTTGAGTGTTTGGAAAGTATTTTTTAGAACATCGATATGTTGCATGGCTGGCAAACTCTTAAGTAGCACATCATTAACCTACGCATTGTTGTTTTTTTTTCCTTTTTGATTAGTAAAAGTTACATTCACAAGGTGTTGGTAAGTTGCCTCCAAATTCTTAAGCCCGAATGACATTACATTCTAACAAAAGAATCCCTCACAAGAAAAATAAAAGAAGTTTATTGGCATATGCAGGGTGCATTTTGATACGTTGATACCCAGGAATGCAAAGAGAAACTTGGGACTGAATGGCTGGCCACCAAATCAGCCAGAGCGCCAATTCTTGTAATCAAGTATGTGTCCTTCAGGCAGGCGAAATTTAGGTTTGTGATGTTCACGCACATCATCCATTTCGCATTAGCCCTTTGCATCATCGCCATGTTTCTTGAATGTATCCAGCTTCATCCAACACTCGTACCTCCTCTCGAATGGATCTAGCCAGTGCATGGCTTGCTTCTCATCTTCTACTTCACAGGCAAAGCTGACGGATTAACATCATTCTATTGCAAGCTACATCGATCGAAACATTTGGCATTTTGGAGACCATCCATGTAAAGAAATCACGATTCTCTTGGAGGGTCTGGATCAGTAGGTTCCTCTATCATACGTCAAAAGCTTCATTAATTAGGAAAAAATTACCTGGCACTTCCTCGATAGCTGGGACCTTAAGGGTAGCCTCATTTGTCTTGAGGCTGCCTCCTCTTGAATTTTGAATGTCGAGGGTATTGTGCTACACATTGTTTATGGCTAGTAGGTAGCAAACATGGGATTGTACCAAGTCACCACTAACTGTGATGATTTTCTCGTCTCCAAAAAATTTTATAGTGACATGGTAAGTGGAGACCAAAGCCTTGAAATCATTCAAGAGAAGTTGACTGAATATAACATCATAGTTTCAAGGGAGGGGATCCACCATGAGGAAATCCTTTATTAGCGTAAACAAATTCTCATTTTCTTCCTAACTTACTTGGAGCTCAATCACTCCTAGCGCCTCCTTCCTTACGTCTGGAAAGCCATATAGAGATCTGGCCCTATATCGATGTGAAAAATTCTTACTTAATAATTATTAATTATAGTTGTTATCACAATACCAACATTATAGGGATTTCCTTTTATCAGTAGATCCTCATCAGTGAAATAGATAGGTGGGTGGCCCTTATAGTTTGAGCGAAGGTCATCGTGGAAAGTTTCCATATTTTTTGCATGGCTGGCAAACTCTTAAGTAGCACATCATTTTTTAGGCCATCGTGGAAAGTTTCCATATTTTTTACCTCTTATGGCTTGTCCTCCTAAGTAGTTCACTCCCTCCAAAGATGGCAGGAACGTATCATGGGATTTAGATGGCATTTGGCTGAATAAGTTTGTCAGTTGGTCCCCCCACAAGAGTTTTGCCTTGCCTTTGGGTCGTGAATCCAAGGGCAATGAATTTTTTGAACTTCCCTCATTTATCAACTCTTCAATCAGGATCTGAAGGTGCTAGCATTCCTTCATGTCATGTTTGTGGTCCCTGTGATACTTGCAGTATTTACTAGTATCACAAAGAAAGTTTTCAGTTCCCATTGATGGTGCATTCCTGAAGAATTCCTTGTCCTGAATGCCATCCACTATTTTTTCCATGGATACCCTCAGTGGGGTTGCCTAAGGGACGCCATGGTTGTACCAAGGTTGCTCATGATAATGGGACTATTAGTGGTGCTAAGCCTTTTTGTATCTCGTATGGTACTCGTGATGATCGGTGGAGTTGTTGTAGTGGGCGGATGACAAGTCATTCATTCTGTCTTAGTTTCCTTGTGTTGTTCTGCGACTGCTTCTTTTGGTGTTTTTGTTCGTTGGGTTCGAGGATGTTCTCATAGGTAGCTATGTACTTATTAGCCTTCTTTAACAACTCGTCCAAACTTTGTAACTCCGCGAGGTCAAGGTTAAAGTGATATCTCTCTAACCTTATCCCCTATGTTAGCATGGCCTAGGCCATGTCGGGCTTCAAGTCTTTCAAATCCCTCTGTAACTGTGCAATAAATGATTGCACGATCTCATCAGCTCCTTATTTTAGTTGCCATTAGGATCAAGTTCTCTTTTTGGGTCTCAAAGTGCTAAAAAATTGAGATAGAAAGAGCCTCCTAAATTTTGCAAAATAAGACATCACCCCTGCGAGTAACCCGTCAAACAATCTTATTGCAGACGGCCTCAACATTGTAAACACTTTAGGTTGTCAGAGAGTTTTAGCATGTATATGGAAGATTCAAATGACATGACGACATGGTCATCGGGATCCCATAGTTCTTTTTATGGCTCTAGCACAAACATTTTAAACTTCTCTTGGGGTTTAACCCTATAGACTTGTAGTGAGAAGGCATTTTTCGGCTGTTGCAGTGCCTCAGTTCGCACTTGTCGATTCCTCTTTTCCACAAGGGCAGATATGGCGCTACCTTGGTATAACCGAACATCGGACTTCTCTTGCGGGTGGATTATTCTTCATTCGTTGTTTGCTTGTGTTCCCCTTGAGGGGGGTTGGGTGATTGTTGTTGGGTCGATCCTCCCACTAGAACAGGGACCACCTCTAGGGTAGCTACCGCTCTAAGTACTTCTAGGAATTTTCCTAACATTTGGTTAATGATTTGAGTCCTCGGATCTTGCAAGACTTGGTAAACAAAATCTTCCATGAATTCCTTAGTGCATGCTGTTTCTACCATATTACTCTGACTGGATTCTTCTTGCTATTGTTGCTAAGCTTCACTTCTTGTTGATGGCATGTTTCCACCCTCAACGCACTTTAAAGGATATTGATCCAAAAGTGTTTAATAAACACATCAAACGTACAAAATGTTGCACTAAAAAGAGAGTATGGTAAAGAACAATAAAGAAACTCTATTCATGATTTCTACCCTCTATTTATAGAAATGTCTAATCTTGCAAAATTATAGTTTTGCCCCCTCATCATTAGGCTTTTAAGGGAGTCTTTCAGTAATGACAAGAATATTTTGAGTATAATAAACTATGATAAGATTGTCAATCGCATGTCATATTTTTACGTTGTTGATGCTCGATTCAATGTTGAATCATCTGACGACCAGTTTGAAGAGACCCAACCGTCGTTCTAGGAATCAGAATCCTTTTGATATGCCTTTCTAGTCGTTCATACCATATTTCTTTTGTCAATGTCTGCTTCATCGATTGTTAGAAATTGAGGTTGACAAGTTGCACGATCGATCGGCCCTTTTCTCGAGTCATCGGTTTGTCTCAAGATTCGTGCTAACTTATTTTCTTTACACTAAATATATATATATATATATATGTATATATATGTATGTATGTATATATATATGTAGTAGTATGCATGCACATTCTCATGATTGCAAAATCAAAAAAGGCATGTGCTTGCTTCTCTACATTAATATCGACGCCAAATAAGATGAAAAAACAAAGCGTTCGGGACTAAGCTATGGCTGTAGCACAAACTAGATAATTAAGCCTAGAATGTCTGTCTAGAATCTAGATAATTACCCCGTGGTGATTGATGTATGTATGTATGTATGTATGTATGTATATGTAGTAGTATGCATGCACATTCTCATGATTGCAAAATCAAAAAAGGTATGTGCTTGCTTCTCTACATTAATATCGATGCCAAATAAGATGAATAAACAAAGCGTTCGGGACTAAGCTATGGCTATAGCACAAACTAGATAATTAATCCATCTAGGTTGTTTGCCTAGAATGTCTGTCTAGAATCTAGATAACTGCCCCGTGGTGATTAACCAAAGCTACTCGGACAAGATAGCTCATCCAATTTCTTCGAAATGCCAACTCGATCAGGTGCCTGCAACGAACTCAATGACAGGTTCCGCTAGACAACTAGTGACCCCATCAGCTCGCCTTAGAACCAAATAAGGCAAAAAAACTTTCTTGAAGACAGAAAATAGAATATAAACCGTTTATACAGGGAATAATTAAAAAATGAGAGGCATTACATGGAAGATATTATAAAAACATGTAGGGCAAGAAAAGACATCAAAATGGGCATATGATGGCTAACACATATGGCTTAT
Source organism: Phalaenopsis equestris (assembly GCF_001263595.1). Taxonomy (NCBI): domain Eukaryota; kingdom Viridiplantae; phylum Streptophyta; class Magnoliopsida; order Asparagales; family Orchidaceae; genus Phalaenopsis; species Phalaenopsis equestris. Next base: position 2,116 of record NW_018251341.1, on the reverse strand, counting down.
CCTTAAAAGGACAGAGGTAAATAATATATCTCTTAATATTCACACATTCCTTCTAGATTGATTTGATTGCATTTTGCATGCAACATATCTCAAGTCATCCCATTTTTAGTTGGTTGTAGCCACCATAAAGTTGGGGGGATTCGTTCCCAAAATATTCAAAACACCAATTTTTTCTTAGTTTCTCTCTCCTTTCTAGTCTTTTTTTTCTTTGTAGGGTGAATTCATGAACAAATCATTATTCAATATAAATATAGGAAAAAAGACCAAACTTGGGATTAATTTGTGTTTTTGACTTTTTATGTTATATATTAAAAATATGATTAATTAATTTCTATAAAGAACAAAGTATCTAACTTTTAAAAATAATAAAAAACCATTTATTTTTTGAAGCATTTATAAAAATAAATATCATCACCATCAATCATTGCCACTTCCAGCAGCCAAAACCTATCTCGAGCCATTTTTGCCCACTACCTTTAACCATACCGCAACAACTACCACCACCATCATCGCAATAACCATCTTAACAATTGGTATCATTATCATATAAAATAATTTATTCAATATTCAATAAAAAATAAGCATGTGTTTAAGATGCCAAACATATTTTATTTCTAATCAAAACATAAAAAAAAAACAAAAACAAAAGGTAGATACAAAATGTAACTCTTGAAGTTTCTTAGGTAGATTAATAGTTGTAATTGACTGTCACCTAGTTATTTCCTCCTCCTAAGCAACGGTCAACTTCAATTACAGCTACTAATCAACCTAAGAAACTTCAAGAGTTACAACATGCTTCATAATCTTCGCACACAAACTTGGTTAAGTTAAAGCCTTTAAAAGCTTTACAAACATAGCTTAACAATAAATTGCGAGAGACGAAGGCAGCTTGGCCATAAAAATGGAGAAAAGGAAAAACCTTCTCAAGCTAATTTTCTATAATGTTGCATTTATTTTTAATAATATGGTTCAATATTTTGATGAGTATTGATATAAGGAAGAAGAAAACAGAGCAAAAAATTTGCCAAGTAGCCATGCAAGTTATTAATCGAAGAAAGAAAGCTACACACAACATGAATTTCATGAAACTCCTGTAAGACTAACTGAAGAAATTCATTAGACATTGAGAGTTTCTCAACTTTATTCGTACACTTGGATCTTAAGCAAATTCAACATTCCATGTTCTTCTATTCCAGGCTTAAAATACCAGTTTCTTCATAGTATTGAACCGAAACAGAAATGGAATCACTTAGTGGCCTGCAATTCCATCCAATCTTCTTCAATTTCTCTGAACTCGCATTTAACAGTACGCCCGGCTTAAAGTTACTGTCAAATAATAATAAGACTTCAGATTAATAACAAATGATAAAATAGAAAGGATACATATGATTGTGGGAAAAAAATTGTGTACATAAGACGTACGTAGAGCTGCGTACGTCTGTAACATGCAAACATGTTACAGTGAGGATTCTGGGAGGTTATAACGGCATTATACCCCTTGTAACCTCCCTGTAACCTACCTATAAATGAAAACAGAAGCGCAAAATTTACTAGAAGGTACAAGTAAGTTACAGGGAGGTTACATGGGCTATAGCGCTGTTATAACCTCCCAAAATGCTCCATGTAATCTGTTTGCAAGTTGCATACGTACACAACTGTGCGTACGTCTTATGTACGCAAATTTTTTCCATGATTGTGGGAATCTTACTTCTTAAAGTGTTTGAAACCAGGACATATTTTCTTCAACAAGTTGAGGAGGTCAACGATATAGATCGGGTCAAGCGTGCAAATATATCGTCCGGATGCCTCCTTCTCAAATATCAGAAGTGCTGCATCAGTGACATCTCTAACATCTACAAAATGCCAGTTATGAATTTTCTCTATGTACTCACTGGTTCCTGAAAGTTTTTGATGCAACTTTTCATTGTTATCAATAAGAAGATAAAAAGTTTGAGCTTTTATAAGATTCTTATAATAGAATAAGCGGACCGTTCAGAATGTTGATGAGAAACAAGCTGCTTGTATTCACTGTTGGTTGCAGTAGAGGACCAATGCATATACTTGGGCAGATGGTGACCACATCAAGTCCATTTTCCTGAGCATATTTGAAGGCTTC
>NW_018251340.1:0-751 GCF_001263595.1 Phalaenopsis equestris | reverse complement strand
ATGTAGATGTACTAATTAAATTTACTTTTCTGCTTACATATGACTTATGGGGGAAGGGGCGGTATGGTCGGGGGACGCGTGGGCTTACGAAAGTTCGTCAGCTGACGAGGCCATGCACATGGTGGTGTAGTGGGCAACACACCGACACTGGGGCGCAACCCCCCGCCACTGCCTTCAGTCCCAGCTATCACACCCGTTTTTCCACCAGTCAGGGCCCCGACACCACTATTACCACTAGCCAGAACACCATCACCATCCACGACACCACTACCGCCAACACTCGCGACCAACTCACCACCACAACCACCAACCATGACCATGATACTACTAGCATCGTCAGCATCGATTGTTATTAATGCATCATTGAGTTTGAGCAGCACGAGCAACCGTCATCAACTCAGGGCATTGGGGAACACGTAAGTTTTAATTTAATGCCCACATTACTTTCTTATATTTTTTTATTTAATAAAGAACTAATTACATGTTATTTTTTAGATTTAGTCCCCTTACACAGGTCATCCATTCAATCAGAGATATAATTTCAAGCAAGTACGACCACCCATACTTATCTTGGATGGAAATCTCGTTCATAGTTTGGGATATGTGGTTTGTTGAGTTTAAGGTAAACCCCGAACGCCGTAATTATATTTATTTATTTATTTTTATCGATCTAAGAATTTCTAGTTCAATTTACAAAAGCAATGGCCCTGGCCACCCTAGAAGGAGCCACACATATACAGGAACTTGATCC
>NW_018251339.1:241888-242455 GCF_001263595.1 Phalaenopsis equestris | reverse complement strand
AGGTACACTTTTACAGTTTACCGTGTTTTACAGTCATTCTTGTGCTTTTCTACTCCTTTTTCTTTTATACTTGTACCATACTTACTGTATAAAAAACACTTGCATGTTAAAAAAACAAAACAAAACCAAAATCAAAACCAAAAACAAAATTTCAAACAAAAAAAAATACCTCACAACATTCAAAAATATAAAACAACTCAAAATTTAATCACAAACATCACCAAAAAATACAATTTCAACTAACTTAAAACGTCTCTATCGGAAGATCGGGAATCCCTCGGAGGAGGTAACCTACGGTTGCTAACGAGGTTTTCCATGGTCTAAATGAAATTATGGAACTCATTAAGTTGAGTTTAGTAAATTCATTTGGACTAAGTGATTCCAATAGAAAATAGTGGTGCCGGAACGATGGAACCGTGGGATCTTGACCGGTGTCGCTCTAATCAACTTTAATATGCCCATAATAAAATTTAAAGAACTTTAACCATAGGGCCACCTGATTCGATATTATAACCAAATGACCTAGAAAAACTTGAACTCTGCTACAACAAGGAGCTTGGAGCTTAC
>NW_018251339.1:216505-241028 GCF_001263595.1 Phalaenopsis equestris | reverse complement strand
TAATGATGGAAGAAGAAGAAAGGTTGATGAAAATTTTGAAAAATTTTAAGAAAGCCTTTGGATGGACAATTGCTGATATTAAAGGAATCAGCCCTTCAATTTGTATGCATACAACTCATATGGAAGAGAACTGCAAACCCAAGGCTGATCCTCAATGGAGACTAAATCCTGTTATGAAAGAAGTTGTTAAGAAAGAAATTTTAAAGTGGTTAGATGTTGGAATTTTCTACCCTATTTTAGATAGTGCATGGGTTTGTCCAATTCACTTCGTTCCTAAGAAAGGAGGAGTAACTGTGACAATGAATGAACATAATGAATTAATACCTACTAGAAAAGTCACAGGGTGGCGAATATGCATTGATTATAGAAAATTAAATCTTGCAACTAGGAAAGATCATTTTTGACTACACTTTCTAGATCAAATGCTGGATAGACTAGTTGTGCATAAATACTTTTATTTTTTGGATGGATATACTGGTTATCACCAAAAATAAGTGACTCTTGAGGATCAAGAGAGAATAACTTTTACCAATCCTTATGGTACATTTGCTTTTAAAATAATGCCCTTTGGTTTATGTAAGGCCCCTGTTACATTTCAAAGATGTATGATGACAATTTTTTATGATTTAATTAAAAAAGGGATTGAAGTGTTTATGGATGATTTTCAATTTTTGGAACTTCATTGGACTCATGTTTAGAACATTTATCAAAAGTTCTTAAGCACTGTGAAGAAACAAATTTAGTCCTTCATTGGAAAAAATGCAAATTTATGATAGCAGGAGAAATTGTATTAGGACATCAAATATCAGAAAATGGTATGGAAGTAGATCCTACTAAAATTCAAGTGATCGCTAATTTACCTTATCCAACAAATTTAAGGGAAATAAGGAGTTTTTTAGGACATGTTGGATTCTATAGACGATATATTAAAAACTTTTCAAAAATTGCTAAGCCTTTATGTCATTTTCTGGAGAAAGATGCAATTTTTTATTTTGATGAAGATTGCCTAAAAGCTTTTGAGTTATTAAGACAAAAATTAGTCACTACACTAATTATAATTTCAACAGATTGAGGAAAACCTTTTGAACTGATGTGTAATGTTAGTGATTATGCTATTGGAGTTATTTTAGGACAAAGATAAGATAAAATTTTTAAAGTAATTTAATATGGTAGTAAAACTCTTAATGACACCCAAATTAACTATACAAAAACTAAAAAAAAGTTATTAGCATTAGTATATGCCTTAACAATAGTATATGCCTTTGATAAATTTAGATCATATTTAGTTGCAACTCATTGCGTAGTGCATATAGATCATTCTGTTATTAAGTACTTAATGGAAAAGAAGGATGCTAAAGCAAGACTTATAAGATGGATTCTTCTTTTGCAAGAATTTGACTTTAAAATAGTAGATAGGAAGGGGACTGAAAATTGAGTTAGAAAAATCACTCTATTTTGAAAAAGAAATTAATGAATATCTTCCCAAAGAAAAACTGCTCAACATTAATGAGTTGCGTGTTTCGTGGTATGTCGACAATGTGAACTTTCTTGTAAGTGATATTATACCCTATAGAATGACATACCAACAGAAGAGGACCAAAATGACATACCAACAGAAGAGGAAATTTATATATGAAGCTAAGACTTATTTTTGGGATGACCCAATTTTAGATAAACAAGGAAAGGATCTGATTATTTGAAGATGTGGACCTTTAGAAGAGACTTATGAAATTATCCAAAAATGTCATAATTTTGATTTTGAGGGACGTTTTGGTGTTGATAAACCAACATACAAAATGTACAATCTAGATTTTATTGGTCTACTATCTTTAGAGATGTTAATGCTTATATCAAAACTTGTGATAAATGTCAACGTGTAGGCAATATTTCTAAGAGAAATGAGATGCCCCTCAATTATATGCTAGAAGTTGAAATATTTAATGTTTGGGGATTAGATTTCATGGGACCATTTATACCATATTTTGAAAATTTATATATAGTGTTGGTAGTGGACTATGTATTCAAATGGATAGAAGAGTGGACTATGTATTCATATGGATAGAAGTTGTTGCTTTACCTCGATGTGATGCTCAAAAAGTTGCAAAATTTTTGAAAATGAACATATTTTATAGATTTGGGATGCCGAGAGTTATCATAATTGATGGGGTAAGTAATTTCAGAAATGCCATAATGAATAAATTATTAAGGAAATATCATATAAACCATAGAATTGTTACTACTTACCATCCTCAGATAAGTGGTTTGGCTGAATTATCCAATCGGGAAAGTAAAAGAATTATGGAAAAATCTATGAATCCAATAAAAATGGATTGGTCAGTCAAACTTGACTATACTTTGTGGGCTTATAGGACTGCATACAAAACACTTATAGGAATGCCCCCATATAGGCTAATATTTGGGAAAGCTTGTCATTTTCAAGTTGAACTTGAGCATAAAGCATATTGGGCGATCAAAGAGTTCAATTATAATTTGAAAGATGCTGGTAAGAAAAAATTATTACAATTAAACGAGCTTGAAGAGATAATGAATGAGTCTTATGAGAGTGCTAAGATTTACAAAGAAAAGATGAAGATGTGGCATGATCGAAGGATTCTTACTAAAAATTTTCAGCCAGGGCAACAAGTTTTGCAATATAATGCAATGTTAAGATTATTTTCAGGCAAACTTAGGTCCAGGTGGATGGGCCCATTTATTATGATGAAAGTTTATCCTTATGGAGCTGTGGATATCAAAGATCCTAAAACTGAGAAAGTATTTAAAGTGAATGGTCATAGGCTGAAACTTTATTTTGTAGGGGATCAGCGTAAATTTAAGGATCGAATGATGTTGGGTCAATCAGAATAAGCACTGGTTATGTCGATCTGACAACGTAAAACCAAGCGCTTTGTGGGAGGCAACACATAGTTATCAATGTTTTTTACTTTGATTATTATTTGTGTGTGATTAAGAAAATTTGGGGTAGTATTTTCGAGACTATTATGTGTTAGTATTGATTTTAAGACTTTATTTAGTGATCTAGACATGCTAGAATGAGAATTTGGACGTTAAGTTGACTGGTGCAAAATTGAGCACTGGCTCTTAAGCGCGGATGTTAAAAACCATGTGCAAAATTCAATTTCTAGAAGTCTTAACCACCAATTGGTTAACTTAAACACGTCATGGCAGTTTTAGGACGTTCCTAGAAGTTATTGGAAGGATTTAGGCCTATAAATAGAAGGGTTTTGTGATGGTCACCCCAGAATCTTTTTTAGCCCTAAAAGTCTAAGAGAAAGAGAGATTTTGAGAAAATGCCTTCATGTGAGATGGATTTGAAGAAAAAGGAAGAGGCCATGAGAAAGAAATTCATTAGTCAAAGTGCACAAGAGATGTATAACGGTTTCTCAGCCGTTAGTATTGAAGGAATAGTGCAAAAGATCAACAAACTTGAGAATATGATGGCTTTACTTGAGACAAAGGTAAATGAAGTTTTGAGACAAAGGTATGGCTTTACTTGAGACAAAGGTAAATGAAGTTAATGCACATTTAGAGCATATTGGATGACAATTGAAGATGCAATTTAGCCATACTAGTTATATAGAATAAGCGGATAAGGCGATGTATCTTAAGCAAAAATTGATTGAAGAAAATTGTATCAATGCTCGTCACCATCGTCAGTTTTATCAACTCTATATTCTGAATGCCCAAGGAGTGACTAATGAAAGACAGAAATTTGTTTTAATAAATGAAGAATTGAATTAAGTTCAGTGTTAGAGTTTATTTTTTAGGAGTTATTGTTTTTATGTGTTAGTGTTAAATCTTGTTTTTATTGTTTATGTCTTTTATGTGTTTAATTGAGTATGTTTGTTTAGTGTTTGTATTTAGGAAAATTTTCTCATCTGAGACTCTTTGGAATGAGAATTATGTGTTGAATGTTGCTTGTAATAGTTTGTAAATGAATATATTTGATTATTTGTATGAAAATTTGTGTTATTTTATCCTCGAATTGAATTAGTTATATTGGAGAATTTTGAGAGAGAGGAGAGTTAGAGGAGAGGAAAATAGCATTTAAGTGTTGTAAGACCATTTAGGGGTGGTTTACTTAGGCTAATAGTGCATTTTACTTAAGTTCAAAAAAATGAAAATCGTGCACTGGCGCCTAAGCGCCACATTCTCGTGATTAAGTGTGATGTAACCTGAGAGCAGGAGCGCAGGCGCCTAAGCGCCACTTATCCACGCTTAAGCGCCGGTTCACGAAATTGGTTCGCGAACGGTTAAAGGTGAAAAATAACCCCATAAATCACCATTTTTACACCTACCATCATCTTCTTCCTCTCGGGTTCGCGATTTTGAAGTTTAGGGCAAAGCTTTTCATGGAGATTTGTTGGTGGATTTGAGCCAAATTTGCTAGATTTGGATTTATTAAGGTAAGAGCTTCACTTCTATGTAAAAATTTTAGATTTTCACATTGTATTTTGAGTACATTTGGAAAAATCTGAAAATCACTATTCATGGTGAAAAGTCAAGAAAAATCTATGGAAATTGCAGAGAAAGTGTAGTTTATGCTTATAGGAGTTAAGTTTAGTCGATTAGACTTGATTTTTGAAGTTATTATGGAATTTTGTGAAATTTGTAGAATGGCCCCAAGAATGAAGAGGAGTAAGGGAAAGACCCACTTGATTTGAGCAAGTTTGTGAGTTCAAAAGCTCAAGATAAATATAGTGACGCTCTACAGTCACGAAGATTTGAATCCTAAGAGGTGTTTTAAAAATCTAGGTGGATTTGTAGAAGATTTGATTGTTCGCCAACAATGAGAACAATTCTGTTGTTTTTTTGTTGTGGCTATGATATCTGTAGTATAGGAGTTTTATGCAAACCTTCCTGAGGCGGAAGAGAATTGAGTCATGGTTAGAGGAAAATTGGTACCTTATTCACCGGAGGTAGTCAATATGTTCCATCATTTATCGCCTGATACTTTGTGTTTTTATGCGAATAATAGTTCGACTGAGATGGAATTAAACAAAATTATTTCATATTTGACTGTTGGAAGGGGACTCTGGAAAATTACAAATGAGAGGAGAGTCAACTTTTTCACTTCAAAGTTAAGTGCACCATCGAAGGTGTGGCACTACTTTATTTTAGCTCTTCTATTACCGACGAATCATCTTAGTGAAGTTATGAAGGAGAGAGAAACATTGAATTATTATATTCAGGAAGGCAAGCTTATCAATATTGGAGCTTTGATTTATCATACTATCATCAGTTCTGCCATTGCCACTACTACTGCAGGTTTGGAATCTGCTTCTTTGATCTTTTTTTTTGTGTGAGTAGGCTGGTGTGAGGTATGATAGCTGGGAAGAAAGTGTTGCTGCTTCTAAAGCAAATTACAAGTGCAAATGTTAAATCGTATTTTGAGCACTCTATTTTTGGTTGTAGAGGAGGATTTTAAAGAAGTTATGGATTGTTGACGTCTACTGCATCCACCTTTACTGCTTCTACATCGAAACCATCTACCTTACGAGCATCTACTTCTAGGGGTGAGTCTACGGAAACTCAAGATCAATTATTGTAGAGGATGATGGATAATATTAATTATGCCGCAGATAAGGTACTAAATTAGAAATTTTTGTAGATCATATTGATGAGTATGTTAGAAGGCATATTGATTATGAGGAGAAATTTCACTCATTTTTAGAAAGCCTCATTAGGGGTAACCAAGGAGTGGAATTTCCTTAATATCCAAGATACCCTGATTATGTGCCTACAGATGTCTGGAACAGTGGTGATTCAGATGATGAGGAGGAAGACCAAGTTATTTTTATATTTTTAATATGTGATAGACTACGTGGTGTGAACTTGAGACATTTGAGTTTGTGTACTTGTTCTATGTGATGTGTTATGTGATGTGTTAGACTTTTGTTTTGTTTAATTGTTATTGTGATGTTTATGTTTTGATAGTATTTTATTTTAAATTCTAGGGTAGTGATTTTTGTTGTGTGTTGAGTAATGAGTTTTAGTTAGTTAGGATTGAACTTATTTCTATAACTTTTTAAAATTTGAAAATCTTGCTAGCTTTAATTTTAAACTTTAATTTCAAAAAATTGCTACCCTGTATTTTTCTTTTATCTAGTTAGTGTGTTTGTTTGTTTTTATGTCTGTACCCACTACTTAGAAGTCTAATGAATCTCTACATGTTGAATTAAAATTAAAATGATAAAAAATTGATCAAAAATTAATTTTACTTCTGTTTTAGTTTTATACTTGTATAATTAGGGTATTAAAAATTCTGTAAACATGTTATTTCAATTTTTAGTCCTGCTTATATATATATCTGCTGCTAAACAATTTAATCTTATTAAAAATTTATGTTTGGGGAGAATGAAAAATATTTTCAAAACTTGAATTTTATTTATTCTCAAATGTGCTACAAGTGAATTTGATTTGAAAAGAAAAATGATCATGTATATGAAGTTATATTAGGGAAGTAAAATTTGATTATAAAAATGAGTAAGAAAATTTAGTTAAAATTCTAAGTAATGAAGAAAAACTTTCAGTTAAAAATTTTTAATGTAGAAAATGTTAAATATACTGTAACTATCTTTAGTAAGAAAAATTGTATTTTTGAAATGTTTAGAAATATAGACTTTTATTTTTAATACTTACATTTCTTTTATTAAAAATAATTTTCAAAACTGTTATTATACTTATAAGTAAAAGATTTATATCAGGACTTTGCTTTAGACTTTGCTTTAGGAAAAGAAAAGAATTCAAAACCATTAAAGGCCTATGCAGATATAGTAATCCTTGCCTGAAAAAGAAAAAAGAAAAATAAAAAAAAAGAAAAAGAAAAAGAAAAAGAAAAAGGAAAAGAAAAAGAAAAATAATAAGGGAGGAGAAGCTTGAGGATTAGTGCATAATCAAAAATTGGTTTCACATTTGATCTTTTTAAAACATAAGACTTGAGAAACTCTTAAGCTTAAGGATATAATATAGTAAGTAAAATTATTTTTAATAATTTTATTTTAAGTGGAGATAATAAAAGGACTAAATTATATATTTTTAAAATCTACAATATTTCTGAATTAGATAGGAATTAATATTTTCATATTTTTTAACATTAAAAATTTCTAAACTTTAAGTTGGTCTCATTTACAAAATATTTTTTCTAAATTGGACTACTATATTTCTAAATCTAAATTTTAATAACTTTTAAAGAAACTCATATATATATCATACTTATTTAGTTTTTAAAGATTGAAGTGTCACTTGAGGAGAAGTAACATTTTAAGTTTGGAGGATTTTGATACACCAAAATATATAGTATTTTAGACACATTTTTATACCTATTTTTGAGATATTATGCTTTAATGGAAGGTAATTGTGTGTTTTTCTTTTAGGCACAAGGCTAAAGGTGGAAAATGCTAAAAGGAATAAAAAATGATTAAATTTGGAGCAAAAATGCAAAAACGGTGCAAATGTGTTTTGGCGTCTAAGCGTCAGATCCGGCGGTTAAGTGCCGGTGAAACAGAGAAGGTCGCACCTAATCTCCAGAGGCCCTGTGCTCAAGTGCTAGAGGCAGTTATTTGACAGGTTAATTCATTTTTTTCTTACGCGCCAAAGGCAGTTGAAGGGACATTTGAGGAACCTATTGGCTAAAAAGTGTGGTTATGACCACTAAAAACAACATCCCTTGGAAAATAAATCAAATCATGACACATTTTGAAGAGATACCAAGGTACCTCTTGGAAAATTATAAAAGAAGAAAGTTTGAGAGAAAAATGGGGGAGTCTTGAGAAGTTCTTAAAATAGTTCGCGGAGGAACTTTTGGAGAGATTTTTCATGCACCACAAATTTACTTTATCCTTTTTGTTTTTAGTTTTTTTGTGAGAGTTAATAGTGTTGTAAAAGAGAAAAGATTCAAAGGAACTTCAAGAGTTTGGTAGAGGATTTGAGATAAGTTTTTAACTTTTTTTTAAACTTCTTTTGGTTTTAATTGAGAATCCTTTTTAGTTTGACAATGATTTCTACTTTTAAACTAAAGTGTGGTTTTGATTTCTTCATAGATTCTAAGTAGTTTTCTTTATCTTTCTCCTTAAAATGATAAGTAATTAAAGTTTTGGATGGAAGTTGTGGAGAGTATTAATCTTTAATTTTGGAAGAAGTTGTGATAATTTAATTTCATTTACTTCTTGATCTGACCCATCAAGATGTTAAAATTTGTTGTGAGAACATGTAAGAACTGGGTTGGTATTGTCTCAGTCAACAATTGGAAAGAATCACATGAGGTTGTATGAATGATAATGTAATTCATATGATTTAGTGCAAATAAATAGGGAAATAATCTTTAAAGGGTGTAGAGTTAGAGGATTTTAGAGTGACATGCTAAAGCCCCCAACTTGGTTTATTGTTTAGGTTTTGATACAAGAGGTTAGCCCCCAAGTGGAGGGAATCGAGGGAACTCTAAAGTGAGAGCTGGTATCTTCCCTGCCTAGCCAATCTTCAGAACTATTCAAACTTTAAATAAGTCATTATTCTTATTAGCATTTTTAGTAAGTGTAAGGAATAATATTACTTCTATTTAGCTCAATACAATTTGAATACTTCCACAATAGAAATCCTAGACTTATTACTAATTCATGATAAGGAGAAAGATATTTCATATTCAGTGCTATTCTTTTACATAAATTCAAGTTATATTTAGAAGTTGTTTTTGTTTTGTCAAAATATCAAAAAAACCAAAAATAATTTAATTTTAATTACTGTAAAAATATTTATAGTTTAAGTAATTTTCTTTTTGAGATAGAAAGTTTGTTATTTAAAAGTGCATATTGTGAATTCTCCCAATGGTTTCGATATTTAGGGCTTTATCAGAAATTCCTATATTACTTGATAGCGATACGTATACTTGCGTAGTATCCCAATATATATTAAGTTAAAATATTAAATTCTTATTTTCTCTAGGATTATTTTTTTGGTACTATTGTAAAGTAAGGAAAGATAAGTGAAAAATATAATCAAATACATTGTTATACAGTTGCATATAAACAGTCAGGACTAAGGACGCCTCTTGAGCTCCTCCAAACTGATCCCACCTACTGAGTGCTAGAGGTTAGGATCAACATGTGAAACTTCAAGTTGAGTAGAAAGGAGTTTATAATTTTTAATGATGAAGGTTCCTTTTCTAGTCCTCTAGGGATAGTCAACAGGAAAGTCCAATGGCTAAACCCTAAGATATTAAAGAGGACAAAGCTAGACCTCAACCGAAAATGAGGTCAACAACAACCTAATGAGTTTGAACAAGCTCAAGATTTTTTCAAGAGATTGTGAGATGTCCGGGGCCTGATCCCTGGACCTTTTTCATACTCTTTTGGATACCTTGAAGGATGATTAAAACTCATTATGCCTTGCTTAAGAAACCATCTATACACTTAAATAAAGAGGACCCACTAAGATATTACATAGGATCTGGTAGGCATACCTCAGACTTGTACTTTCTTTTTTTCCTACTCACTTTCTTTTCCTGCACTTTCTTTACTGTACTTTTGCTGCTCGTAAACTTGCATGTTAAACAATGATGTTTCTCTGCATGTCAAAACCAAAACCTTTAGGATACCCAGCAAACTGAAACCAAAACTAAAATCAATCAAGATAAAATTCACTGCCACAATATTTAAAATATAAAGAAAACTTAAAATTTAATCACAAGCATCACAAAAAAAATGCAACTAAATTAAAACGTCTCTATCGAATGATCGGAAATCCCTCGGAGGAGGTAGCCTACGGTTGCTAACGAGATTTTCCATGATCCAAGTGAAAGTATGGAACTCATTGAGTTGAGTTTAGTAAATTCATTTGGACTAAGTGAATTCAAAAGAAAATATTGGTGCTGGAACGGGGGAATCGTAGGATCCTAACCGATGTCCCTCTAATTAACTTTAATATCCCCCATAAAATTTAAATAACCATAAACTTAGGGAACATTTGATTTACCATCAGAACTTGACACATTAGAAAACTTATACTTGCTACGACGAGGAGCTTGGAGCTAGCATCATGGGCAGCATTGTCAACTTCAACAACAAAACATGACTACACCAGCTAAACCATTTTTTAGAATTAAATAACAATCTATAGGACTTTGAGGTTGTTTTCTTATGCAACATAAATCCTCAACTTATCTTTAGGCCTTTGTATAGCCCTGCTATGCAATTTAAGCCCCAACTCGCTTTAGGATTCTGAGGTTGTCGTTTGTCAAGAACTAAATCTTCACATCTTCCAGGCCATTAGTGTGATGGTCTCACATGAATATAAGCCCTGATTAATAAAATTGGAAGGATGAAACACTTAAATATTTCAAATATTTCTCCATATTTCTCCTCTAAATTGAAGCCAAACAGTATGATAGTTTGGGAAGTCACTGAGGTTCTCCTTAAAAACTATGACATCCCCTAGTTCTTCTCCCTTTGAATTCCAAAATAAAATATTCTAAATTTGAGTCATTCCCCTTTCACACCTCTTTATCCGATCTCTTTGAAAAATCTCATCCTTTGAAATTCTTGAATAATATCCCCTGATTTTTATCGAGAGTTTTCTTAGGTGACTTGACTTCGGTTATCGTGACTTCGGTTATCTAAGATGTAATTAAGTATAGGTGCTTGCCCTTATAGGAAGCTTTTTCGAACCCAGCTTAATATAAACCCTATTTAAATTTTCATATTAAATAGGGGAACTTATCTACTTATAATAAAATGGTTTTGCAGGCCAAACAGATGTCATATATTTCTTAGTTTGTTTGATCGGACCTCACGCATTTGATTGAGCCTCACTATCAAGTCTTGTGTTTATCTTTCGGGATAGATACGTGGCTTGAGGTGTAGTGTTTTTTCATTTAAACTATGAAAGATATGAGATCAGTTTGGTATCATATTTTCTTAAACTATATATATATATATATATACATAAATTAAATATCCTTCCGAAACAAGGGACGGGATTTCGATTCTGGCAACCGACAGCTTCCAACGGGCAACTCCTCAACTCTTTAGTGCCGACGCCACTTGAAGACCAAAAACCATCGCATCAGCCTCTGCAACCAGAGGAGAAATAAGAACAGCCTTAGCCACAAACCAATAGAGAATATAACCCATAGAGTCACGACAAACACCCCCCATACTAGCACTATTAGCCTTCCGGCAACCATTAATAGTAATCTTAATATAAGGTGCACAAGGTTTACACCGATGCAACAAAGTAATATTCTTATTAGAGGAGCAAATAGGAATAGACAAATTATGCATCATACAAGCCATCCTACTCGTAATCTTCTTATTAGGGAGTCAAAAATTTGATTCCTTTCATAAGAAAAGATAAATCTTGCCAACCGTGTGAAGAATATTAGCCTCACCTTTTCTATACTTAATATCATTATGAGTAAGCCAAACAAACCACATAATAACAATAGGGATAACTGCAAATAAACCATTGCCTTTATGTCTCCAGGAATGTAAACTATCAAAAATACTAGCATACTTAGAAAAGGAATTCAATAAGTTTAATTTCATAGTAACCTGATTCCAAATCTCCACAGTAAATATATAGCTAGAAAAAAAGTGAAGACTAGTCTTTTCATGATTCCTACAGAGAACACAATAAGAAGGAAGCTGTAACCCCTTCAACTTAAGCAAATCATCAGTAGGTAAAAAATTATGCAAAACTCTCCAAATAAAGAAAGATATGGAAGGTTTGACCCATGGATTCCAAATCCAGCTAAGATCCAAAACCTGAAAGTCCTGAAAGAGTTAGCCATGCTTTTAGCAACAAAATCACCCATCTTACCTTTGATCTTAGGTACATCAATGTTACCACTGTTAATAGGGACATAATATATAAAAAGAGCATCATCATTATGAACCATCTTATTAAGCTCATTAAAACACCAACAATTCTCATACCAAAGATCCTTGACTTTAATATCAATAGTCACAGTACTACCATAAGAATCCACTAAAGCCCCCTTCCCCATCCAATCATCAAACGAAAAAGAATAATCACCTTTACTAATATCTTAGCAAATAAGATCATTAGTAATTCTGGCAACTTTAAGCATTTCATGCCAAATAAAATAATCTTTCTTATTATAAGTAATTGAAAGTGGATGCCTAATCAAACTATATTTACAATGCATTAAAGTAGCCCAAAGAGAATTATTCTTATGAAATATATACCAAAGCTTCATATAATTAATCTTAATAGAATTAGCTAAGCTATGAAAACTAAGACCACCCTTCTCAATGGGCCTACAAAGTTTCTGCCATCTAGTCTAGGCATCTTAGTATTATCATTACCTTCCTAAAGGAAGTTATTAAAGAGATTTTCAATTGTTTTAATAATACCCTGGGGAAAATCCATAATTTGCAAAGAATAAAGACAAAGAGAAGTAAGAAAACTTTTGAGAAGAGTGATGCAACCTCCAAAAGAAAGAAATTTATTTTGCCAAGATAAAATCTTATGTCTAATTTTATCAAATAAATTTAAACAAAGAGTACTTCTCATTTTACCTTTATTAAAAGTGAAACCCAAATAGTTCAGTGAAAACATAGCTTTATTACAACCAGTATAATCCAAAATCCAATTCTTTTTAGCAACAGAGATACTCTTGGAACAATAGAAGAAACATTTAGAAGTATTAAAATTTAAACCAGAGACCTTCTGAAAATCAACAAGAGCAGCCCAAACTTTCCTAATAAAAAATGTATTACCATTAGTAAAGATCATAAGATCATCAAGAAAAATTAAATGAGAAATACTCATACCACCTTTATGAATATAATTCACACTAGGATTGGTCTTAAACAAAGCATTTAGACATCTCAATAAATAATCAAAAGCAAGAATAAAAAGATAAGGAGACAGGGGATCTCCCTATTTTATACCTTTATAAGCTTTGAAGAAACCATATTTGTTCCCATTAATAAGAAGAGAATAATAGTTGTTGCTAAGAGTACGAAAAATAAGATTGCAAAAAGTATCATTAAAGCCATTAGGACAAAAAATATTCATAATAAAATCCCAACGTATAATATCAAAAACTTTCTTAATATACATTTTAAAAGTAATATTCCCTCCTATGCAGTCCTTATCAATATCCATAAGGAGCTCTTGCACAATAAGAGCATTATCACTTATCTGTCTACCTTTCAAAAAAGCAGCCTGGTTCAGACAGATAAGTTTATTTAAAATAGGTTGCAATCTCTTAACAAGAATTTTAGAAATAATCTTATATAAAATAGCATTCAAGCTTATGGGTCTATAAGCATCCCAACAGTTAGCATTGTTAACTTTAGGGATCAAGAAAATATTAGAGGATTTAAAATACTTAGGCAAATCATGACCACAAAAAAAATCTTGAATAACCAATACAACATCAGCCTGAATAATATTCCAAACATGTTTATAGAATTCAACCATGAAACCATCAAGGCCATCCGCTTTGCCAACCTCCATCTGATCAATGTTATCTTTAATCTCTACATGACTAGGAATACAAGTAAGTAATGAGTTATCAAAGAAAGGAACAACTTTATAAAGAGAAATATCCAACTGAGTCAAATAAACATCATTTTTACTAAAGGCATTAGAAAAGAATTGAACACCACTTTGAGCAATATCATTAATATTATTGAGCACCGTACCATCAGGGCTAATGATTTTGGAAATCATATTAACCTTATGTCTATTCTTAATGCAAGCATGGCAGTAAGCAGTGTGTCTGTCCCCATCCAAAAAATGAATCTTAGCAACTTTCTGAGCATAAACCTGCTCCTCCAACTTAATGACCTCATTAAGATGTTGTTGCCCCTGAAACAAAACTACCCATTCTATAGATTTGTTAGCAAAATCAGATTCAAGAGAAGCAACCTTATCTTCAAGTTGCTCAATGTTGTGATGTAAGTTCCCAAAGACCTCACAATTCCATTTTCTAAGAGCTTTAGCTAAATTCTTATGTAAGCTCCAAAGTCTATACCCAGAAGAACCAATAGCATTAGATTTCTAATTATCTTTAAGAAACTGAGTATACCTTTCATGAAAGGTCCACATATTATAAAATTTAAAATTATACTGCTTTATATTATTTATGTCCATGATTTTAACAAGTAAAAGAGCATGGTCAGAAGCATTAATGTCCAAATGTTGAACTTTAAAAAGAGAAAAAAATTTTAATCCAAGAAGGATTAACAACAAGTCTATCAAGACGTTCAAAAACCTTTCCTCTATGCCGAGTAAAAGGATTCCCCACGGAACCCCAAATCATAAAGCCCAACATCCAATAAGGTATCATTGTATTTAGCAATTAGATTGAGATTAGGAGGATTTCCACCTTTCTTCTCAAGAGGAGAAGAAACACTGTTGAAATCCCCTCCCATAAGCCAAGCTTCATTCTCCTGCTTAAGAGATTTAATCAAATTCCAATGCTCCAAATGAGCTTTCTTAGTACATCCAACATAAATAATAGAAAAAAGAAAAGACTCATTAAGATAAAAAATTGTCAAATGTAATAATTGAGTTTGATTGATTAGAATCTCAATACTCACTGGTTCTTTCCATAAGAACCAAATCTTATTATTAGAGTTTAGAAGCACACACTTTGAAAATACCCCTAATATTCCAGATTAAAGTGTTAAACTTCATCAATAACAAGCTTACCCTTGTTTAGTCTAGTAATAATAGCCATGGAAGGCTTAGCAAAATCCTTTCCCTGCACCTGGGTTTGAACAACCTCCGAATTCATATGACGCAATTCATGAACACCTTTAAATTTTCTTTTCCAACATGATCTTTGAATCATCCAATCCTCTTCCAACTCATTTCAAGTGCATTCCTGAGTAGCCAGTCCATCATGCAGAACCATCTGTCTATCTAATTGCAAGATTTCAAGGGTACCAACCTTATCAGTATCTTGGACCATAACAGTAGTATCAATATTACCATTCTTAACAAAATCAGTCGTAAAAGCAGAGGTGTAATGAATAGCATTAGAAGTTTCAGTAACCAAATAATTTTCAACCAATGTAGTACCCATATTATTATGCTCATTCATAGAAGAATCAAACTGATCATCTAGGGAATGCAACGAACCCTCTCTAGAAAGATTAGCCTCAGTGTTTTTCAAACCAAAATGCAACTCTTTATGCATTTATTTATTGTTATTTTTATTTGTTTGTAATTTAGAATGGGCATTATAATAATGAGAAAGAAGATGACCAAATATTTTACAATTAGTGCAATAATCTTGTTCAGCCTTCTACCAATAATCATCATTATAATTCCTCGTCCAAATAGAATCATGGAAAACCAAAGTAACATCACATTCAACCAACACACTAGCCATAGAAGGCCTAGACAAATTACAAGTAGCAACATCCATTTCAATGGCTTGCCAAAAATTAATCCCAAGGAATAAAGAACTTTTGGATTAAAGTAATGTAGCTTCAATATAGGAAAGCAAATCCAAACAAGCACAATAGGGACCTCGTCGGTAGGATTGAAATTAGGTGTCCATTTAAGAAGTTTCAAGTAACACTTCTCAATGGTCAAGATTTTCTTAGCAAATAGAGAGGTACAATCTTTTTCAAGTTGCAACTTAATTATTAAGTTACGACTATCAATTGACCCTAAATTCCATCCTTCAACCAGATGAAAATTCGAAAATAACTTAGGAATAACCTCCACTTTGGGATGAGTAAATGATAAATTATCAATTAAAGTATACTTGAATGGTTCAGTGAGAATGTCTGTATCTTCTTTAGGAAAAAGAAGAGTAGGTCTACCATTATTGTGAGAGGCTTGTTAAAGCAAACCTCTGTTATTACTATCCTTTATTTGCTGTTGAAAATCCTCAGAGAAACGAACTTCTCCAGACCCAAAAGGTTTACCTGAAACCACATCTTTGAAGGACGGTGCTGCAAAATCCATGAAAAAGAGCAGGATAAAAAGAAACAAACCAAAACTCCAAAGAACAGATAAGCCTAGTTAGGAGAAACCGAGAAAAGAAACCTCCCAACGTAAAGGATAAAAACAAAGGACAATGAAGAAAACCATCACAAATAACTAAAGAAAACAACAACACTAAATATAAAATAAGAAACTGAAATAGATCTAAAAGGAAAATGGAAAAAAGAAATAGGCTAGGAATTAGGCACAGAACGAAAGAAGTGAACAAGAACTAGAGAGATGAAACGGTTGGCGCTGCAGCTACAGGAGAAAGAACAAAACCACAGGGAGAAGAAAGTGGGAGCTTGGCTGCAGGACTTTAAACTCTATACAACCCGGGTTACCTTCCTCGTTATTTTTTAGTGGAAGTCTGGAATTAGAGAAGAAGTGAAGGCGTGAAGGATTGGATGTCTAAGTATGAGTTTTTTCCTTCCTAGCAAGGTTTGTGGGTCAACGATCATTCCCAGTCGAGCAAACGGAGGAGGCAATGAACTCGATATTTCCCAGTCAAGCAAATGGATGAAGCTTATCAAAGAAGGAGACAGGTAAAAGTGGTTGTGAGAGCAAATTGAATGAATTTATCTATAATCAAGTTGGCATGTCTTTATGCTCAAGCAAGTAGCCATGATCTTTGGTGAGTCCAAAAGGCCTTGACAAATTCTTTTTGCAGTGTGGTGAGCTCTTTGTTTGTGAGCACCCAATAATTAAGGCTGGCACTCATCTGCTAGGGTGATTTAATGCTAGTTTTGAGTAGTTATAATGAATCTTAACATATCTGTCTTCATCATTACAATCTACAAAGCAATTCTAAATTTGTTTAATGTAACCTGCAATAAATAATTTTAATACTTTGGATATATAATTAATTCAATGACTTTATTATATCATTAGAGGGAAACTATATAATTAACAAGCAAATATATAAAATAATTTTCTACTGTAGTGGCATCTAGTAAATAAAAAATCATATATATATATTATATATACTTTTCTTTTAGGAAATCAGCTTTATAAATATTCAATAGTAGCTTGGAAGAATTCTTCATCTATTAAATTGATATTACCCATTTTTTGATTTATCGGCCAGGCTAGGAGAACTTTTTGAACTAATATTGTACTAAGGTTAGTCCAAAAAAGTTTAGAAAAGGAAGCCCAAAAAGATCTAGAGATCAGTCTTTTTTACTCCTTCCAAAAAAATGTTAAATGAAGAAAAGATTGATAAAAATGAGACAAAGAGGATATTTTCAAAATTCCCACTATAAACAATCTCATCAAGAAGGTTCATTCGAGTTCCCAATTAAATTGGAGTATCACTTTGCTTAGCAAAACTTGGATTGAATCTATAAAGATCATTTATGGTGATATGGAATTACTCAAATGGCTTAATGAAGGTGATTAGATGATAGACTTGCGAGCACGCACTGTTATAAGCATGGCTAGGAAAATGCCTCTAAAAGAGTGAGTAGTAGTTAGTGATTCAATAAGGTTTCTTATGTCATCGTAAGTCCTTAGCTTTAAAATGTTTTTTTTTTGTCAATTGGCTGATTTCTACTTTAAAATGTTAAATGCTACTTAAAAGTTTATTGAAATCTAGCTTTTTAGAAAGTTTTGTAAGATTCATCTTGAAATCTTGACCTAGATATTTTGTTTAGTAAAGAATCATTGCAAGGTTTTCAATGACTTGAGAGTGGATCTTGAAAAATTGATGAAGGAGGTTACAAAGAAGTATATGCTCTTAAGAAAGTCAATTTGTATTAGTGTCAAGTTCATAACTTGGCACTTCATTCAAATGCGTGGTCTTTTGGACTGGCTTCCACTTATATGATTGAGTTTGAGAGTTCACAAATAAGTAGTCCATGCTTGAATTATTAGTATTTCCAGAATAATTTTATATTTTAAAGTCTTTTTCTTATCATATTAATGATGTGAAAGATTTCATTTAAATTATTTCTACAATAGCTATCAAACTAATGATTTGACTAATGCAAAAGAATTATTTTATGCCTCAAGTTTTTTTTCGTCTTCAATATAAACTTCTAACAACTTAGTTCATGTAAACTCTTTAATTTTCTCTTATTTGTCTGTGAATATTTTTAACTTGAGATCAACCTCATCATTTTTTCTTAATGTCTTCCATGATTTCAAAGGTGTTACTTTTTGGAGCGAAAAATATGTTTATAAGGAAATTGGAGTGTCACTTCATTGGTGTTGAAATAAAATGTGAAGTCATTGATAAGAGACTGCAAGAAAGTTGATGAATTCACCTTGTTTGTTTTGATCATTGCGGTATATCTAATATAATAATGTAATAAGAGTTATATTCATATGAAAATCAAATTAAATTCATGTTATCTCCACTTCTTCTCAAGGTATAAGTTATCAATTGATATTGTGAATTAGTAAATACACAAATAGTCCCTAGCTAACTAGCATGTGTAGTCAAAATTTTCATCTATTTACTGAATGAGTGAGCGGAGTGGTAAATTTGTCTCTGGAATTTCATTTTCATTATCAAGACCATTAAAGATGCACGCTTTATTTTTTTAATGTTTAAGAAAATAAAATGATTAAAAAAATTTTATGGATTGGAAGAAGATGATCTTCTTGAAAAAGTACACCAAGGGATGAACTTTTGAAACAAGCCTACATGACATCTCATTGTCTGAGTTGGATCCTTTGCAATTTTTCAAAAAAATAAGCTTTAACTCAATTTTTATGCTAATAAATTGAGTTCTCATTTCACATTTCATGCATTGATCAAGGTAGTTATTTAAATTGATCACCTATCAACAAACAAGTTGCTAGTCGGTATAACTTACATGATTTCTTAATTTAGATTAATGTCAAGTAATCTCCAATATTTTTTTTTTGAAAGAAAATTTCATTAGTAAAGAAAAAATACAGGGGAGATCAAGTAAATTCCCCTTAAGAAAATAAGAAAGAGAAGCAGGAAGTACAATGTCAATAAAAACAAGGTAAGAGGAGGTAGCAGATATAGACTGTGAATCAGCAGGCCTATTCCATTCTCTAGATATAAAAGGCCATTTAATGTTCAATCCTTCTGCCAAGATAGTAATTTGTTTGAGCTATTAGGTTATATTCCAATGGACAACTATAAAAGATGCACAACTTTTTCAGAGGGTTAAGGAATCCATTTCCATGATATTGGGAGAGGAGACAGAAAAAAATAGGCATAGAAAAAAATAAGCATAGAAAAAAAATAGAATATCAGTGCTATGATTATCTCTGAAAACACCCCCAATCCCAGACTAATCCCTAGTAAAGCTCCCACCAATGCTAACCTTGAGCCAACCACACTCATATCTCCTCCAAAAGATAGTCACAGGCTTCTTAATAGCAGGAGTATAAGATACAAAAGACAGGCAAAGTGGAGAAAACCTTTTCAAAAATTTTTCCTTGATGCCACCATATTTAAACAACTTCTATAAATGCACAAGGATAATGCAAAAAGTAGAATTTGGACCCTTCCAATGATCGATCTCCACATGCTTTAAAACTTTCCTTGCTATCTGATACACCTAAAATATATAGTATTTTTAGTAGACACCTAAAATATATAGTATTTTTAGACACATTTTTATACATATTTTTGAGATATTACGCTTTAATGGAAGGTATTTTTGTGTTTTTCTTATAAATAGAAGTAAAAATCTTAAAGGAGTAAAAATGATCAAATTTGGAGTAAAAAGGTGAAAAATTGTTCAAAAGAGTTTTGGCGCCTAAGCGTCAGATCCGGTGCTTACGCCCTGGTTAAACAGAGAAGGCCGCGCCTAAGCACTGAGACCTCGCGCTTAAGCACCAGTGGCAGTTACTAGATAAGTAAAATCTATTTTCACGAATTTCGAATCACAATCTGTTTTGATGATTTTTGAAGAGGATTTTGAGGCACCCATTGGCTTAGTAGGTGGTAGTAACCCCACCATGGACGAAAATTATCATGAAAATGTGTCTCTTGGGCAAATACATCGAATCAAGACACATTTTGAAGAGATCCCAAGGCACCTCTTGGAAAACTATTAAAGAAAGATGAGAGGACTTAGAAAAGAGTCCTGAAAATATTGGCAATTTTTGAAAGTTCTTCTCTGGGGAGTTAGTTCAGAGAAAATTTCAGGAACCACTTTTTATTTATTTTATCCTTTTTGTTATTTTATTTTAAGTGATTGTAAAAGAGAAGAGATTCAAAGGAACTTCAAGAGTTTGGTGGAGGACTTGAGATAAGTTTTCATCTTTTTGTTCTAGACTACTTTTAGTTTTAATCGAGACTTGTTATTGGTTTGACAATGATTTCTTCTTTTAAACTAAAGTGTGGTTTTGTTTTCTCCATTGATTTTGAGTAATTTTCTTTATCTTTCTTGTTAAAATGATAAGTAATTAAGTTTTGGATGGAAGTTGTGGAGAGTATTGATCTTTAAATTGAGAAGAAGTTATGATGATTTAAATCCATGCACTTCATTTACTTCTTATCCAGATGTTAAAATTTTTTGTGAGAACATGTAAGAACCGGGCTGGTATTATCTCAGTCAACAATTGGAAAGAATCACATAAGGTTGTATGAATGAGAATGTAGTTCATATGATTTAGTGCAAATAAATAGGAAAATATTCATTGATGGGTATACAGTTAGAGGACTTTAAAGTGATAGGTTAAAGACCCCAACTTGGTTTATTGTTTTAGATTCTGATACGAGAATGTTAGCCCCCAGGTGCAGGGAATCGAGGGAACTCTAGAGTAAAAGCTAGTATCGTTCCTGCCTAGCTGGTCTTCATAACTATTCAAATTTTTATTCAAACTTTATTCAAACTTTAAATTATCTAATGTTCTTTATAGCATCTCTAGTAAGGGTAAAGAATATTATTGCTTCTATTTGGCACAATAAAATTTGCATACTTCCACAATAAAAAATCTATACTTATTACTGATTCATGATAAGAAGAAAGATATTTTCATATTAAGTACTTTTCTTCTACAAAAACTTTAATTATCTTTTTAAATTGTTAATGTTTTGTTAAAATATCAAAAATACCAAAAATATTTAAATTTTAAATTCCTGCAAAAATCATTTTTAATTTAAGTAATTATCTGTTTAAAAATAGAAAAACTTTCTAAAAAAAAACATATTGCATAATCTTCCATGTGGGTTTGATATTCAGGTCTTAATCAAAAAATCTTATATTACTTGATAATAATATGTATACTTGCGTAGTATCTCAATATAAATATATATAAATTAAAAAGTTAAATTCTTGTTTTTCTTTAGGATCAAGTTTTTTGTTTTGTTACAAAATAAGGAAATATAAGTGAAAAAATACAATCAGAACTATTGTTATACTGTGCATAAGCATTAAGTAGGGGATCACTATCCAAATAAACTTCATACAATCATAGAGAAAACTTTGATAATACAATTAAAATTTAAAGACAAGTTCAAACATCAATTAGAAATATTGGAATGGCTTCTCCCAACTAAGACAACAACTAAAGTAACGAAGAAAGAATCCTAAGGGCCCATAACATACTAACATAAAAAGAATAGATGGGAGAGAGAATCATCTCCTTTTTTTGCGAAGATGGAAATGGATGGAATTATGAAGCCTCTTAATTTAATAATATCGTCAGTAGGTAGGTAAGAGTGAAGGGTTGTTCAAGAAAAAAAGTAAATAGAGGGCTTGAGTAGAGAAGTCCAAAGCCATCTATGATTTTTAAAATGAAAAGGATATTGAAGATAGCTAGCAAAAAATTTAGACATGGGAGAAACAGAGCAACCCTTGATGATCAATTTGTCTTTTCTGGAAGCATCAAAAGATATTTTTCATATAGAAACAAAATCTTGGTTGGAAACCAAATCAGATAACTTCTTGCTATTCTAACCATCACTAGGCCAACACTCATTAATAAAGGAATGAATGTCTATCCGACCTTCATAGTAATTAACAAGTGGACCCCAAAAAGTCTAATTATCAAACCAAAAGATCACATTACCTTCTCCTAACTCCTAAGTAATAGGATGTTCAACAACCTCCCTATGAACTAACACATGCTTTCAGAAATTTGAATCAACTAGCTAATTTATGCATGATAGAGGATGAATTTTCTCAAAACAATTTTTTTTCTCATTAGCTTAGTCCATAAAGAGTTTTGAGACCTGAATTTGATCCATAACTTGATGAAATTAATAGACAAAGTCCTCAATGGATTCACGCTTTACCAGAGAGGCACTCACCGGGCTCGCATGCAAACATTAAAGATATGCAACAAACAAACATAGGAGGGTGCACCAGAGTGGTGAGGATGAGTAAGTTGTGGAGGCAGTGACTCAGAAAGTATGGGCATGTTGTGAAGGAAGCGACTCCAAGGATGGTTATGTTGAGGAGGCAGTGACCCGGGGATGGACATGCCATGAAGGTAGCAACCCAACAGATGGGTATGCCAAAGAAGGTAGTGAACCAGGGATGGGCATGCCGCAAAGGCAGTGACCCAACAATTGGGTATTTCAAGGGGGTAGTGACTTGGAATGGGCATGTTGCAAAAGCAATGAACCTACAGATGAGTATGCCAATGAGGCAATGAACCAAGAATGGGCATTTTATGATGGCAGCAGCTTGACAGATGTGTATGCCGAGGAGGTGGTGATCGGGAGATGGTCATGTCGTGGCTACAGCAGCCCTAACAAATGGGAATGCCAAGAAGGCAATGATCCAGAGGTGGACATTCCATGAAGACAGTGGTCCAACATATGGGTATGTCAAGGAGGAAGTGAATCGAAGAAAGTGGTGATCCTCATTAGGGAGAACCACCAACATATGTGCAAATGCAATTGCAAACACATACAAACATGCAAGTGGTCAATCGACCATGTTGGTGTGGTCGTTTGGACTGAAGAAGCACGTGGAGCAATCCGGGGTAATTGATCCTACCCAAAAGAATGGGTGATTGGCCTAGAATGGTCGATCAAACCCAAGACAAGTGATTGACATGTATCAATCAATCAAACCCAAAGGACTGGGTGATCTTTTGGGATGACCGATTGAAGCCAAAATAATGATCGACACATAACATTCAATCAAACCCAAAGGATGGGGTGATCGACCTGGTATGACTGATCGAGCCCAAGATATGTGATCGATACGTAGTAGTCAATCAATCCTAAAGGATAGAGTGATCGGCCCAAGATAGTAGATCGAACCCCAGACGTGTGATTAACACATAGTAGTCAATCAATCCCAAAGGATAGGGTGATCAGCCAAAGATGATTGATCAAACCCAAGATGGGCAATCAATACGTATTGGTCAATAAAACCCAAGAGATATGGTAATCAGCCCGAAACGATCAATAAAACCGAAGAGAGGATGATCAATAGAACCCAAGAGAGGATTGAGGATTGCTCTAGGATAATCGGTTGACCCGAAGTGCTCAAAGGATCATGCATACAACATGTAATATGATCCACACAACAAAGATAACACGAATGGTCATGCATATGCAATACAACCCTGACGCTCAATGAAAAGTTGAAATTGTCCTAACAACCTTTCATAGTTATTTAGGGTTAATGCTCTTGGACGCGTGACATAGCCACCTACAGCTTTAGCCTACCAATGTAGAGGACTTCCCTCTTTAATTTTTGATAGAGAAAACTCTCCACTGTTTGTAGGGCGGACTAGCTACAAAGCTTTTTCAACTCAACGAATTCCCACAATCATGTAGGATGGACTAGCTACAAAGCTTATTCCATCCTTTAAGATCTAACTCAACCAACTTCTCTAGAAAAGTTGGGAGCGCCAAAGCCATGAGAAATTGGAATTCCATTCCGACAAGATTTAGACTTAAGGCTGACTACAGGGAATCACTCAACTTCTTATAGAACTTAGCCAATAAATGGGATTCCTATTCAAGGGCATTCTCTAGGGAAATCAATGATCCATCATATAGTGACAACATCTTTATATATGCTTAGAAAAACAAGAATTTGCTACTGCTGCTAGAAGATTTAAATCCCCGGCAATGGCGCCAAAAACTTGACAACGGTTATAGATTTAATAAAGAAGTGTAGAAAATATTCAATAATTTCAAAGTCACACTTATCAACGCAAGTATATGTATCGCTCAAGTAATACAGGGCTCTAATAGTGTCTTGGATATCGATCCCACAGGGAGTAATATTATGAAATACATTGTAGAAAATAGGCGCGTTTGGGGCGGAGGAAAATCAATACTTAATCACAACAATATAGTTCAAAGTGCATATTTGTCACTAATAGGCAATTGAATAAAAATGTAATTTCAATAAACTCTTAATTAACTAATTCTACTAATAAAGTTTCTAATGTGAAGTTCAATATATAAGAAAGCATCCTTCTCCTTGTCAAGAAATTTAAGTGAATGGATAAATTGAATCAGTTCAAATTGTATTATGCCAAATAGGAGCACACCTATTCTTTACCCTGTGAACCAGACATAAAGAACATTGACTAATCCTATGCTTGGTTACTGAATCTGCGGCTAGGCTGGGAGGAT
>NW_018251339.1:215174-216475 GCF_001263595.1 Phalaenopsis equestris | reverse complement strand
CGCTTGAGGGCTAACATCTACACTTCAGCACCCAAACGATAGGACCGAATTGAGGATTTTAGTCAGTCACTCTAAAATCTCCAATTCTACACCCCATAATTTTTATTTCCCTATTTATTTACACCCAACTTTCAAGGACTTTGAACTCCCTAAATTTTGGATGTAATTTTCACTTTAGTTGTAAAACTCAACATATTTTAACTAATCAATTGGCCATATTGAAAGTAAATTAAGATTGAAGTGAAAAGATCATCACAACTTCCTTAACATTCTCATGGCACAACTAATTCAAATTACCATTTCACAAAATCTCAAGACAAGGAGAAAGGCAGAGAAACTACTCAGAATTTATGGAGAAGATATGACAAAACTTGAAATTTATATATAAAAGCAAAGTCATACAAACTTCAATAAGTAAATACCATTTATCATTAATTCCTCAACAAAATTCCTCCCCAAGCAAACTCCATTTCTTGCTTTTCATATCTTCTATCACACTTTCTCACTTATTCTCCCACCCTCCTTCCCTTTCTCCCTCCCTCAGAAGAAATCTCTCACTTTCCTTCTCTCTCACTTTCCTTCTACTCTTACAATATCTCGAAGAATTACTCACAATACTAACCCTAAATTATACTCTCTACACTCTAATGGACACACATGGACACCCGTGAACACCCACCTTTTTTGGCCTCCAAATGTTTCTCTTAAAGTTGTAGAAGAGTTTTCAAGAGTTGCCCAAGCTTGCCCAAGCGTCCCTTACTTAAAAAATCATCCACATTTAATGCATCTGTTGAGAGAACCGACGTGCTCACCATCGCCGACCTCGATGGTACTGTCGGGGGCCTTCTAGAATATTTAATTATGGACTCTCGTGAAAAGCCCGCCGTCGGCGGCGTCAAGCCCGTCGTTGACGCCCAAGATCAAATCTTCATATTTTGGTCATTTTTATATATTCATTTGGGTTGCTTTCAATCCTATGTATTTTTTTTTCTTTTCAGGGATTGTTGTAAATCCTTTCTTTTTCTTTTTCAAGTGAAGATTACTATATATGGATAGCCTTTAATAATTTTGAACTTTACTTTTCCTTCCCTAAATTTGAAACTCAAAGCATTCCTTTACCTTATAAATATTTCATAGTTTTTACATCATCGAGCCCCAATCTTTTCTTCTCAAAATGAATTTCTAGATTCTTAATACTTCAAAATATAGTTTCCCTTACTTTAAATAGTTAACTATAATCTTATTCTCTTATAATAAATATCTTAAGTTACAAAATTAATTTTCATTACAAAAATATTTCT
>NW_018251339.1:213249-214716 GCF_001263595.1 Phalaenopsis equestris | reverse complement strand
TTCTTCCAAATATTTTCTCCACATTCACAATTTTTTTGGATCTCCTTAATGTGGAAGAAATTCAAGGTGAAAATCAAATATTTTTAGTTTGGAGTGAAGCTCTTATCGAGAGATGATAAAATATGATGTCTAAACGCTTTGAAATTGTCCTAAATCCAAGATCTTCAAGCCCTAGATCAAAATTTTCATTTTTTAAGAGGAAGGGGATGATGAATAATGGCGGTTGACTGGTCAAATTGCGGTTTAAAGTGTTTTTTCAGTATCTCACCGTCGGCGGGGTCGTCAACACTATCGGCGAGCTCTATTGAATTAAATAGCATAAGTATCTAGAAAAATCCGCCGTCAGCGGCATCAATGGTGCCGTCGGCGAGATTTTGAAAATTGGTTCAATTTCCAGATTTTTGCAATTTTGATCAATTTCAAGCCTCGTCGACATTAGTTCAATCATTCTAGACATAAATTTTAAGTGATTAAATTATTTAAGTGCATAAATTTTAAGTGATTAAATTATGTACTAACACAAATAAACATTCACAACACAAAACATCACAATTATATATAAAATCCAAGGGTTACAATACACGACACACATAAGTTCGGTATTTTCTCAATCTTAATACATCAATTCAGCGACGCACTCCAAGCCACAACACTCTAAACGCTGAAAACAAATATTCTATGCTCAATCTCAACTATACTGAGATCTAAAAGCAATATTTGAAAGTAAAGCAAACACATAAGTTCAAATCAAATCACACACATAGAAATATAGGTAGCAAAGTAAATCTACTACAAACTAACGATAATTTCAAACAAAAATACTATAATCTTAATAAAAATAAACATAACTATGGGTTGCCTCCCATAAAACGCTTAGTTTAATATCGTCAGCCCGACCTATTCAGATATTATTAAGGTTGACTGACCATTAAAACCTCTTTATAATTTGGTCTTTTACCCTCAAAATACGGCTTTAATTTGTATCCATTTACTTCAAATGTATTCCCAATCTTTTGGTTTTCAATTTCAACAGCTCCGTAAGTATAAACTCGAGTTATAGTAAAGGGTTCTAACTAACGAGACTTCAATTTCCCAGGGAATAACTTTAGCAGGGAATAACTTTCAATTTCCCAGGGAATAACTTTAGCCTTGTATTGTAAAGCAAAATTTCTTATCCTGGTTCAAAGTTCTTCTGACTAATCTTTCGATCATGCTAGAACTTTAGTTTCTCCTTATAAATTTTGTCATTATCATAAGATTCATTTCTTAATTCTTCTAATTCATTCATTTGTAACAATCTCTTCTCACCAGCATCTTTCAAATTATAATTGAATTCATTATTCGCCTAATATGCTTTATGCTCCAATTCTACTGGTAAGTGACAAGTCTTTCCAAAAATCAGCCTGTAAGGAGTCATTCCAATAGGAGTTTTATAAGCAGTTCTGTAAGCCCATAATGCAGTATCCA
>NW_018251339.1:211829-213191 GCF_001263595.1 Phalaenopsis equestris | reverse complement strand
TTACTAGGGTTTATAGTCTTCTCAAGTATTTGCTTAATCTCTCTATTAGAAACTTCAGCTAACCCACTGGTCTGAGGGTGATAAAAAGTAGAGATTCTATGAATAACATTAAACTTTTCTGCCAATCTCTAAATGTATTTTTTCCTGAAATGGGATCCTCCGTCGGTGATAATCACCCTCGGCATTTTGTATCTAGTGAAATTTTTTTTCATTAAAAATCTTGAAACACTTTTAGCGCCACAATGAGGTAAAGCTTGTGCTTCAATCCAATTTGAAACGTAGTTTATCGCAACTAATATGTATAAGTTCCCATATGAAGAAATAAATGGTCCCATGAAATCCAATCCACAAACATCAAAGATCTCAACTTCTAATATGAAATTTAGAGGCATTTCATTTCTTCTAGATATATTGCCTACTTGTTGGCATCGATCACAAGTTTTTATGTATCTATAAACATCTCTAAAGTGAGTAGACCAATAGAATTCAACTTGTAAAATTTTATAAGCATTTTTATCAGTTCCAAACTCTCCTCCAATTTCAGAATCATGACATTTCTGAATAATTAGTTCAGTTTCTTCATAAGGTACACATCTTCTCATAATAAGATCCTTACATTGTTTATATAAATAAGGCTCATCCCAAACTTTTGCATCATGAATGAATTTTCTTTGTTGTTGCAATGCCAGCATAGGTGGCAAAATATCACTTATAATATAATTAACAATATCAGCATTCCAAGGTATTTTTCACTCATTAATATTATAGAGTTGTTCATCAGGGAAACTGTCTGTAATTTCATTATCGGTATCAGATAATTAATGAAGATAATCCATGATATTTTAATCTTGATAAATGATCAGCAATTTGATTATCAGTTCCCTTTCTATCAAAAACCACCAAATAAAATTCTTGCATCAAAATTATCCATCTAAGTAACCTTGGTTTGACATCCCTCTTTTGCATCAGATGTTTAATAGCAGAGTTATCAGTGTGCACAACACATTTAGTCCCAATTAAATAAGATCTAAATTTTTCAAAAGCATACACAATAGTCAGTAACAATTTTTCAGTAATAGTGTAGTTAATTTGAGCATCGTTAAGAGTTTTACTAGCATAGTATATAACTTTAAAAAAACTTTAAAAATCTTATCTTATCATACCTTTTTCCAAGAACAGCTCTAATAGCATAATCACTAGCATCACACATCAGTTCGAAAAGATTCTCCCAGTTAGGTGAAACTATTATAGGGGTTGTGATTAGCTTTTCTTTTAATAACTCTTTTAATAACTCAAAGGATTTAGTGAATTCAAATTTCTTGTCCTTTTCTAAAAGTTGGCATAGATTTCTTGTCCTTTTCT
>NW_018251339.1:210538-211742 GCF_001263595.1 Phalaenopsis equestris | reverse complement strand
ACTTCTAACCCCCAAGAAAACTTCTAACCCCTCTTACATTAGTAAGAGGTGTTAGTTTAGATATAACTTGAATTTTTGTAGGGTCTACTTCCATGCAATTTTCCAAAATTTTATGCGCAAGTACAATCCATCCTTCAACCATAAATTAAAATTTTTCCCAATTTAGTACTAGGTTGATTTGTTCACATAATTCCAGAACTTTTTCTAACATATTTAAACACAATCCAAATGAAGTCCCGAATACAGAGAAATAACTCAAAAATACTTCCATTCCAAGTTTAATCAAATTACTAAAAATTGACATCATACATCTTTGAAATGTCGCGAATGTTGCAGGAATGTTGCAGGTTCATTACATAATCTGAAAGGCATTCTTCGAAAAGTAAAAGTTTCAAAAGAACTAGTAAATGTTACCTTTTCTTGATCCTCAGGAGAAATAGGAATTTGATAGGAATTTGATGGTATCTCTGGTATATCCATCTAACAAATAAAAATATTTGTGCCCAACAATTCTATCTACTATTTGGTCTAAAAATGGTAAAGGGAAGTGATCTTTCCTAGTGGCAGTGCTTAATTATCTATAATCAATGCAAATACGCCACCCAGTAACTTGTCTGATAGGTATTAATTCATTATTCTCTTGTGCTTCAGCAGTCACCCCTCCTTTCTTAGGAACACAATGAATTGAACTTATCCAAGCACTGTTCGAAATATGATATATAATTCCAATGTCCAATCATTTCAAAATTTCCTTCTTAACTACTTATTTCATCATTGGGTTTAATCTCTTTTGTGGATCTACTCTTGGTTTATATTGTTCATCCAGTATAATTCTGTGCATACAGATCAAAGGACTGATTCCTTTAATATCAGCTAAGGTCCAACCAAAAGCTTTCTTATATCATTTTAATGTATCCAAAAGACTTTTCTCTTGCAAATCATTTAAATATGAAGATATAATAACTGGTAATGTAGATGAGTTTCCCAGAAACACATACTTCAAGTGGTTAGGTAGTATTTTTAACTCAAGTTCATGTGGTTTTATAATTGACGGAACTAGATTCTTATCAGCATTTCATGTAATATCCAACATCTCAAATCTTTCCTGAACATAATCTAATTCTTCATTTTCTATTTCATCCAAAATAACTTCATCTTTGTCTTCAAAATCTTTTTTCTCTTCAAAATATTCTTTAAAATGCTC
>NW_018251339.1:209329-210336 GCF_001263595.1 Phalaenopsis equestris | reverse complement strand
TTATCTTCCTCCATATCTAAAATAATAAAATCCACAGGAAAGATAAATTTATCAACTTTTACTAACACTTCTTCTTTAACTCTCTTAGGATAAGTAACTGAACGATCCGCTAACTGAAGAGTTACAGAAGTAGGTGAGACTTCTCCTAATCCTAATCTTTTGAAAATTGATAGAGGCATAAGATTAATGCTGGCTCTCAAATCACATAAGCTCTTCTATAAAATCTTTCACCGATATTTCCCCGATAGCACACGGTATAGTGAAACTACTTGGATCTTTTAATTTTACGGGAAGCTTTTTCTGAATAATTACACTACACTCTTCACTAAGTGCAACAGTCTCATTATTAGTGAACTTCCTTTTCTTTTTGAAAATATCTTTCATAAACTTCACATAATTGGGCATTTGCTCTAAAGCTTCTACGAAAGGAATATTTACCGTTAATTTCTTAAGAATTTCTATAAACTTGAAAAATTCTTTCTCCTTTTGTGTTGATTCAATCTTTGAGGAAACGGTGGTGGAGGTTTCTCCACAGTAATGTTCATTGGTGTAAGTGGATATTCTAATCTGGGTATTCATGATCCTTTTCTTTTTCTATATCCACTTTCTCTTTTTCAGTTTTCATTTATTTCTGCACTCTTGTTTCCCATTCTTTTCCACTTCGTAATTGTATCGCTTTTATCTGTTCTTTTCCTTGATCTTTAGGATTTGGTTCCACAATACTAGGAAAAATTCCCAATGTTCAGTTACTGAGCGCAGTAGTGATATGCCCCAATTGGTTTTCAATATTCTTGATAGCAGTTCCTTGATTTTGTAACTGGTTTCCTTGAATTTATAATTGATTTCCTTGATTATGCAATTGTTGACTCATGTTCAGTATCAGCTCTTCCATAGACAACTTCTTTTCCTTCAATTGAGTATTACTGTTAAATCCTGAAGGATAAGAAGGTCTATAATTAACATTTCCTTGGTTGGATGAATTTCCCAATGGGTTTACTGAGTTGTTT
>NW_018251339.1:206057-208821 GCF_001263595.1 Phalaenopsis equestris | reverse complement strand
AATTCTAATAGATCCAAGTGCTAATGAATTTAACCACATCTTAGCCTTATCCCTAAGTGAAAAAGGAAAAAAGTCTAAGTCTAACAACATCGTTCAAAACTCTGTCATATTTAAAGGTAGCATAAAGTTCTAAAAAACTAGCAAGGTGTAAATTAGGATCTTCATTTGGTATACTTCCGAATTGATTGTTTTGTACAATTTGGATAATAGCAGGTTTGAGCTCAAATGAATTAACACCTACATCAGGATTTTAGATAGATAAGTGAATTGCATAATCTCGTAAAGGTCTAGGTTGATGTTCATTTTCTATTCCTTGATTGTTCACATTATTTTCCATTGTGTCAGGATTTCTAGGTTCTTTTCTTAGTTTTCTAATTCTCCTAACAGTGCGTTCTAATTCTGAATTGTAGGCTATAAGATTTTCAGGTCCAAATTTACACATACAATTGAAATGAGTACATAGAAAAATAGTTAACTAAATATTAAAATAAGTTGTAATTCAAGTAAAAGTTTTCTAATAGTCCTAATTTGTCTGTTACTCTAATTATGATTTTTTTTAAATCTAATTTTTACTCCCCAGTAACGGCGCTAAGAACTTGACAGCGACTTTGTATATGCTTAAAAATACAAGAATTTGATACTGCTGCTAGAAGATTTAAATCCCCGAAAATAGTGCCAAAAACTTGACTACAGTTATATATTTGATAAATATGTGTAAAAAATATTCAATAATTGCAAAGTCACACTTATCAACGCAAGTATATGTATCGCTCAAGTAATAGAGAGGTCTAATGGAGTCTTGGATATCGATCCCACTGGAAGTAATATTAGAGGTTACGAATTATGATTTAAAAAATTAATACTTAATCACAACAATATAGTTCAAATTGCATATTTGTAACTAATAGGCAATTGAAATAAAAATGAAATTTTAATAAACTTCTAATTAACTAATTCTACTGATAAAGTCTCTAATGTGAATGAATCAGTTCAAATTGTATTGTGTCAAATAAGAGCATACCTATTCTTTACCCTTTGGACAAGGCATAAAGAGCATTGCTAATCCTATACTTGGTTATTGAATCTGCAGCTAGGCTGGGAGGATACCAGCTCTCACTTCGGAGCTCCCACAATCCCCTCGCCTGAGGGCTAACATCTACACTTCAGCACCTAAACGATATGACCGAATTGAGGATTTTAGCCTGTCACTCTAAAATCTCCAATTCTACGCCCGATAATTTTTATTTCCCCATTTATTTCCACCCAACTTTTAAGGACTTTGACCTCCCTAAAGCTTGGATGTAATCTCACTTTAGTTGTAAAACTCAACATATTTTAATAAATTAATTAACCAGATTGAAAGTAAATTAAGATTGAAGTGAAAAGTTCATCACAACTTCTTTAACATTCTCATAGCACAACAAATTCAAGTCACCATTTCACAAAATCTCAAGCCAAGGAGAAAGACAGAGAAAACTATTCAGAACTCATGGAGAAGATACGACAAAAATTGGAATTTATATATAAAAGCAAAGTCATACAAAATTCAATAAGTAAATACCACTTATCTCTAATTCCTCCCCAAGCAAACTCCTCGAAGTTCCTCTGAATCTCTTCATTTTTTTACAGCACACAGAATTCTCCTTCGAAGCGGCAAGGAGGAAGAAATCTCTTATTTTCCTTCCACTTTACAATCTCTCGAAGAATTCCTCACAATACTAACCCTAAATTACACTCTCTACACTCTAATGGACACACGTGGACACCCATGGACACCCACCATTTTCGGCCTCCAAATGTTTCTTTTAAAGTTATAGAAGAGTATTTAAGATCTGCTCAAGCGTCCCTTCAAAAATCGTCCACATTCAATGCATCTATTGAGAGAACCGACGTGCTCGTCGTCGCCGGCCTCGATGGAGCCATTGGTGGCCTTCTAGAATATTTAATTCTGAACTCTTGACAAAAACCCTCCGTCGGCGGCGTCGAGCCTGGTGTCGAGGCCCAAGATCAAATCTTCATATTTTGATCCTTTTTGCTCTAAATTCGCTCCTTTTTGCATCTTTTTGCTCCAATAATCATAATTCAACATACCTACAACAAAACATCAAAAGTACCTTTCTTTAAAGTAAAATATCATCAAAATTAGTGTAAAGTAGGTATGAAAATCTCAACATATTTTCCTTTGGTCATATAGGCAGCGCAATCACATTGAAAACTGCCCGCCAACACATCCACTCCGCATGGGGGATTGAACCCACGCATCTAGACTAAACTAATCCTAGGGCCGGCTAATGAATTTAGGAAATCTCATCACTGTGATGGTTACAGACGTGTGTCTTTATGTAGAAAGAAGCTCTCCTAATGGTAGGAGAGAACCCCACATTTCTGGTAAACTCTTGCGACGCTCTGATAAAGTTCTGATGATCCTTCCCCGAGCTAGGTTGAACTCTCCTCCGACATAGGAGAGTGGAACCTTAATCCCATGCTCATCCTTAAGAAAATCCTCTCACATTATCACAAAATGTGAAAGAAGATGAAGAAGATGAGGAGGAAAGAAAATGGAAGGAGGAGGAAAAAGAAGAAGATGAAGGAGGGGAAGAGAAACCCCTCCTTTTTGGTTTCTCTCGAAGAATCCCCTCCAAAATACCTCCAAAGACTCTGAAAGACCTGCAAATGCCCTCTTCTAGAGCTTCCCTCCAATCCCTAGCTAAAGAAGCTAAGGAAAAAGAATGAGGTGGAGTGGAACCCCCCGCCCCCCACCCCC
>NW_018251339.1:186559-206011 GCF_001263595.1 Phalaenopsis equestris | reverse complement strand
CCCTCCGCCCCACCCTAAATGCGATTGGAGGAATAGGGAGTCGGCCGAAACGAGAGGGGATGGGTTTGTTTAAACCTCTATCCCACCATGAAAATGAGCTTTGGATCCTTTTATATGACAAAAACTAGGGGATTAGTTATTAGCAGCAGTGGGAGGCAAAGTTGCTTTGTTACTTATACCATTAGGAACTGCATCATTAAGGTCTCAAGGCTATCAGGCGGCTTACGACGTCAAAACCAAAAAAAATCGTGACCTGGGTAAAGGCCAATGCCTAGGCACCAAAAAGTTTAGTGCTAAGGTGCCAAAAATTTTGTTGTCAAGGCGCCACCTGGGTGGCGCCATGGCGTCGCGCTCTCAGGAAAAATAAGGTTTTTGAACTGTTTGAGCGCTTTGACGCCCCTCGCTTTCCGGCGCCAAGGTGCAGGACTTGTGCTAAATTTTTTAATCAGGTGTTAGACCTCCGGAGGCTCATATTAGATGATCTGAAAAGTTTTTTTTTCGTGCATGGGCCGCCGGGTCGACCTTGGGGCGCCAGTCTAGCCTGAAACCCTGATTTTTGTCGGGAGCACCCAACGAAGCATTCTTTTGATCCATAAGTTATGAGAGGCTCCTTTTGAATGAAATGCAGTTCCATAACTCTGGAATGGAGTATTTTGACCGTCCATATGCTAGGGAGATCACCACTAGCGGTCATCCTAAGCCACGACGTAGGAAGGGTGTCCTTAACCCTAATTTTCTTGAAGCTCACGTAGGTGGACTCAGTGACTTTCCATGGTCGTGGGAGGCTTGAGATGAGTGTACGCTGAATTCTAATCATAATATTAGGCAACAAGCACGTCTCACATCTCGGATGGGCCTCCCGGAGGGAATTTTCCTAGGCAGGGCTGAATCACCACTAAACCTACCTACTTGCCCAGAACAAGTGTCAGACAGTCCCAGGTGGGTGTCATGAGTTACCCGATGCTAAGGATGAAGCGTAGATCTTCTTGAGCCATGTAGGTGGACACCTTACACTAATGACATAAAAAAATGATGCCAACAACAAAATTGATGTTCAATGGTATCTCACCGATAATAGTCATAACGGGCCACAAAAGCTATGATCAATTGCTATAATGGCAGTAGTCCACTATAAGTGTTGTAGAAGGTGGTTGTATCGTGGCTTTGTTGTAATGGTCATAGTTGAAAGTTATGGTAGTGGTTGGCCATGTAGGCTATTGATGGTTGCTTTAAGAGCATTGGTTGAACACAAAGGTCGTAATAGGGAGCTGCAGAAGCTGTGAGTCTTGTAGGCCTTAGTTGGTCGCATATGTCATAATGGTGAGCCGCGATAACGTTCGTATGTCGTAGTTGGTCACATAAGTCATAACAGAGTTGTGATAACGTCTATAGGCCACATATGCCAAAGTTGGGAGCTGCATAAACTGTGATAACGTCAGAAGGCCACAAAGGATGTAGTTGAGAGCCGCACAAGCTACAAAAACATCCGTTGGCATCTTAGGCGGAGTGGGAGTTGCTTGAGCTATGAACCACATAGGCCACAGTTGGTTATGAAAGTCGTGGTGGTGCACTACAATGAGAGAGAGCTTCAAAAATCTAGAGAAAGTCAACGTATCATGAGTATGACTGTTGTAAGTAGTTATTATGGTATGTGTTGTTACACCATCTTCGGGATTCATCGTTGTACCGTATGTGCCACCGATCACCAGACTTTGCCATCAACTAGTAAAGGTTGTAGTTGACCCCCAACTATAGCTACGTACTATTAAATGTTTTAGAGATCATCATCGACCATCCAAGATCATTATTAACCACATTTGATGACTTCCATGACTCAATTATTATTCCTAGATCGCTATTGCTTGATCTTTACTGCATAATCTCATATTTTTCACTCAAAGAAAAATGTGCCACTTTATAACTAAAATTACATGGTTGACTAATTCAGAGACTATTATTTTTTTCTTTTTCGTGTGACCAAAAATTGATTTCTTCGCCAACTTTTTGCTTGTATTATGAATTACTAAAATATTAAATTATTTTTATAATCCCGAAATTTTTCTAACCCATAATAATAAAAATATTATATTTACACATAAAGTTAACTTTAATCATCAATATATTAATAACAAATTTACTATAGAATAACTTGTGAGGACCATTTCTCCCTCCCTCGGTCTCTCTCTCACTCCTACTTCCGCTTAAT
This sequence comes from Phalaenopsis equestris, assembly GCF_001263595.1. NCBI lineage: Eukaryota > Viridiplantae > Streptophyta > Magnoliopsida > Asparagales > Orchidaceae > Phalaenopsis > Phalaenopsis equestris. The sequence goes on along the minus strand of NW_018251339.1, from coordinate 203,805 downwards.
GTATAACCATTTGTTGATTTCGCTCTGCTTCTCATTCTAGCATTTTGTTTTTTTTCTAATTCTCTTTCATCTCTGTCCTGAATCAGAGAAAGGCAGAGCTTCACTTGATTGGGTAAAGAGAGCACGAAGAAGCTCGATCTCAGACAGCATGTAGATGAAGAAAATAATCTGTTTTCTTCCTCTTGCTCTTTTTCTCTCTTTCATAAAATCGGAAGTTAACGCTCGGTGCCTCCACGCATCAAATCCTTCACATAAATACTGACAATAATGCCTTCACAATATTGCCCCCCAGGAAAATTGCTTGCATCCAGTAATGTCTTGAATTTTTTCTTGTTTTGTGCTATGACAGTTGTTTGATTTAAGCTTACTTTTATCGCCGACTTGTATATAAATAATAGAGGGAGGTGAAAGGAAGATGGAGCAGATGTTAGAGAGGAAGGAGAGAGATTTCGTTTGCCCTTACGCGTCCAATCCCTACCATGATTGCGCTGAATTCTGTGAAAAGTTTCCAGAGAAGCTTCAGGATGAGGGAAAAAAACCAGGTTTGATTTGTTCTTTCTTTGCTTGCTTTATCAAAATCGTGTTTTGGGTTCTTTGGAAATCCCAAGGAATTCGATTAATTTTATATGAACAATACCATGAATATGGGAAAATCATATTTCAATTGAAAGGTTAACGCTTGAGCCAAGTTTGTGCTCTATTTTGAGCCATTTTAACGCTGATCAAAGTTGGTTTTTTTGAAAATTGCAATCTTTTGATTTATGCTCTCACAAACTCTGCTCCTTAGCAACCTGCACCGAATCGAGGTAAGTAAAATAAAATAAAATGAGGCTGCGTCAGTCAATTGCCCCCTAATTGTTGCAAAAGCTATTTTGCATATGAAAGCATCTCTTCTTGAAAATTCATCACTTCCGACACTGTTGATACCTGACCTTTCTTTGATTTTCTGTAAAATTCTGGAACAAGTTTATTGATGGTTTGCTATATCCAGCGCAATACAAGGGAATGAAGAAGTTACAGAAAGACGGTGCGACGCCGACCACCATAAAGGCACTCAAGTCTTTCAACTCTTGTGCTGGAAACTTTTTTTCGATCAACCCTGCATCATATCAAGGTAAGAAAAAAAAATCAGTTACAGCTTCTTTCTACTTTTCTGCTTATATTATTTATCCTTATTAGATGTTTCTTATTAGCTGTGATACTTAGATTTTGCTTTATCTTGAAAGCAGAGCCATTCATTAGTGAAACCCCTTAGTGTTACACTTTTGCAATTATGTATACCTGTGTTTAGGGTTGAACATATAAGGTGTTGTATGCACTATGGAAATATATTAATTTGTCAGAGTTCTTATAAATGTAAAGTTACTAATATATTTTATAATTTCAGTTGGAATTGTGTTTAGTGAAGAAAACATGAACATAACCAATGAAAAACATGCATCCTACCTTTTGCTTCACCATTTCTTAGTGTGAGAGAGATGGAGAATAAACGAGCAAAAATAAGAAGGCCTTTGCCATTCGTTAATTTTACAGCAACGAGGTCTAAGAAAATGTGGATCATGGCGGATAGGAGCGATGTGCATCCATACTGTGAAAATGCATCCAATCCTTACCACAATTGTGCTGAATATTGCTTCCATAATGTCCCTAATAGGGACCAGCTTGGTCAAGGTAGGCCACTTGTTGCACCTGTACATTTTTTCTGATGATAATTTATTCAATGCATTATTGTAGTAATTAAGCTAAACTGTCTAGATGGAGACAAGGCATTTAGTGTTAGATGCAGAACCAGACAACACAATCAGTGCTTATATGAAATTTTTTTTTCATAAATACTGAAGATTAAATCCCGTGTAAAATGCATCAAAGCGGATACCAAGATTATGCTAAATTCTGCTTCCAAATTGTTTTTCATAATTTATTTATTAAATAAGATAGCTTAACATATCAATGCATAATTTCATCTATGATGATGGCAAAAGAAGAAAAGGGAGTTGTTTCCATTCTGCAAAGAGAAACGAATTCATGCCGTGAAAACATGTCAGATTCATATATTGAATATAACATCGAAGATGTTCCTGAGAAGGAACAGCCTGGGCTAGGTACCTCATATGGCTTTTTTTTTTTCTTCAAAATTTAGTATTGTTTATAGTCTGAGAACACTATTTCAGTGGTCACAAATTCCAAGGAAGAAAAGAAAATAGATCTCACCGCAGAGAGATGGGTGAATCCTAATTGCCAATTTGCATCAAATCCGTACCATACTTGCGCCGAATACTGCCTTCAAAATGACCCGGGCTGGGAAAGGCATGGACATGGTAAGTTTGCTTTCATTCTTCCAGATTCTCAAACTTGAATTATTGCTGTCATACTCTAACCAATATATTATTTTAGTCAAGAAGCTAAAAAGTTTAAGGAAAATAGTCAGCAATAAAGAAACAAGTGCGAACCTTCGGTGTAACTTCGCATCAAACCGATATCATGAATGTGGTGCAGAGTGTTTTCAAAATAAACTTGATCTAAGCAAAGCTAATGAAGGTTTGCTGTTAATGTTTTTTCTTTTTCTGTTTTTTTTCACCCCAAATTTATTATTTCATTTCCTGAAAATTAAATCTTTTTCAGCTAGCATGAAGTTAAAGAAAGAGAATAATTTAGTTGTCTTTGTACATACAGGAGTGGATCCTAAGTGCCAATTCGCATCAAATCCATACCATATATGTGCTGAATACTGCATTCAAAATGTCCCTGAGATGGAAAAGCATGGACGTGGTAAGCTTCTGCTCATTCTTCGAAATTATCCAATTGGATTAGGATTTTAAAATCTAATCAGTATATTATTTCAGCCATGAAGCTTAACAACCAACTGAAATTGAAGAAAACAGTCAGCAATATAGAGACAACAATTGTGCACCGTTGTTTTGCATCAAACTCAAATCATGCATGTAATGCATACTTTTTTGAAAATGATCTTGATCAGAACATAGTAGAAGGAGGTTAGCCACCAAACACACATTCTTTTTCTTATTCAAGAGAATTTCACATGGTATTCATCTGCAATTCTTCTTAAAACTATCAGCCTATCCTGCAGTTATTGCTGAGGAGAAGAAGAGGAATTCACCCAGTGAAAAGAGTTCTTATGTGAGCATGGAGAATAGCACCGTCAACTTGGAATTTTCAGAAGCATCTGAAGTACAGAGCGATTATGCTGAATTTTCTGAAGGAATAGCCGTGGAAGTTGTAACTAACGACCTGATTCCAGGTATTCTCCTGAATTTTTTTTTTCTTTTGTTTTTCAAAATATTTGTATTACATTCCACCATCTAATAATTTTGCAATTTTTAGTAGAAACAAAGATTGCAAGAGAGACTTCAGATGTGCAACTATTGCAATTAGATGCTTCTGATTTATTCCTTGAATGGGCTAAATATTGCTCCAAGGAGAAAATTGCTGAATTCAAAATTGTTAAGCAAGGCAAGGCGTGTTATTCATTCTTCTTGGCTGTTCCTTTATTTTGTACCTGTCTACTTAACAACCTTTCTGATCGCTGCTTTTTTCTTACAGTAGAAAGGAGAGCATGTGAAACAAAGAATGGCCAAGCTCATCTGAAATACTATGATTCATCAAATTTTAAAAAGGCTGAAGCTCAAGGGAGCTTGCCACTTTCTATCTCCACCTCAATACTCTTTCTTCTTGGGTTTCTCTTTGCTCTTTTCAGATGGACACAAATGATTCACTCCTTATGCCTTCAGAAAGGAAGAAGGGTGATGCATAAAAGACATTGAATCCAATTGAAGAATTTTATTTAATCCAAAGCTTTTGAGAATGTTTCCAAGGAATGTAATAAGAAATGCATTTGATAATGGGGGAACATGTATGATTGTGTTTTTCTATGATTATCTCACTTGTAGGTGCTGAATTTCTTCTTTTTTTATACTTTCTTGTTGGATTGATGTTGTTTTAAGCAATTTGGCATAGATGTTGAGCCTAAAACTCTAAGGTTGAGAAGTAATTTTCCTGGGGCAAAAGTTTTTAGTTACCATAAATGTTATTTTCTTAAAGAATTTTAGCAATACATGTATTAAGATGAGTTGACATAGTGATCGAAATGAATATATTATAAATTTCATAACTTCATGATATTTTATCATAATCATAAATGTTCTATTCGTAGATAAAAAAAATATGTTGCGTAATAGCTACAATAGTTTCTCAGTTCTCTCCATTCAACAACTAGATAGACTCACCTATGATTAATAGGATCATCCATTGCCTGACATATGTTCTCACTTATTCCAATTTTATCTGATATCCGTTATTCCTTTTTTTCTCTTCCATTTTTCAATATCATCATCGCTCGATGATTTTCATCGTATGATATTCATCATCATGAAGAATCTGATATCCTTGATGTATATCATATCTCTACATCCATCATTGCTAGATGTTTTTTGTTACAAAATGTCTATTAGCATCCAACATCCTAACATAAACTAGCAACTATCTTAAGCCAATTATCTATCAACATCTTCTCGCAACTAATAAAATTACCTATAAGCATCCAATGCCCATAATCAATCAATACACATTGTTGACAGCTCCTATTATTGCAACATTCATTATTAGGTGATACTTGTATGCTATTATTTGTTCAATTAGTCCAATTTTTATATCTGAGTAAAAGCAGATTAAGATTTGAAGAGAGGTGGTCAATTGGTCGAGTAATTGACACATTTAAACTTCTTTTTTAGTCCCTCAAATAAATAATCCTCACAACAAGCATAATCTTCGAGAAGTTAATTTAATAATTAAGTTCAAACTAAATACAAACAAATGTAAATGATGCAGAATATTAAGTTGAACAAATAAAAGTCATAATTATTAAAGCCCATAAAAGTGTCAAAATAAATGTTCAATGTAGATGTTTCATAGAAGCATTATTAAAAAATATTTATAAATTTATTTTTAATATTTAAATTATTGATTTAAAATTTAAAGTTTGAATTTTCATTTTGGGAAACTCATAGGGTGGCTAATTAATGAATTTTGGTAGATAAAATAAATAAATAATGGTCATTGGCACTCTTCTCATTAATGATTATCACTTGTATATTAAATCAGTTTTTTAAAATTTTTAAAATTAACATAATCATATTTAATTATAGCTTTAAGTCTAACTATTAGGTTGATTTATATTAAACTTGGAGGACAAATAAAAATACATATGGCCTATAAACTTGGAGCAAATGGTTGTAGGATAATCTTAAGTCCTGGGTTAAAAAAAGACAAATGTCTATTTAAATTTTCCTAAGAAAATATATTCAAAGCTTATGGATTTGGCATATTTATATGGGTTATTCACAAAAGAGTGATCCTAAAAGTTTTATGTTAAACAAAAGGGTCATTACTTATTTAATTAAGTTATATTAGTATAGAGACTAGAATCAAGCCCTTTAAAAGAAGTCCATTTGCAAGGTTTAAGCGAATGGTGGCTTTAAAAATTTTAAAATATTGTCCTAAAAAGAGGTATGAGGTTTAAAAACCTTTTAAACGGTTGTAGTAAACCCTCTATCCTGAGATAGAAGGCATTAGTCATAAAACAAATTAGGATTGCCTCGTTTTGGCCCTTGAGAATCTAAACCATCTTTAATGACCTTAAAGTTTTTCAAATAGGTTAAAAAATTCATAAAACATTAAATAAGGGTCCTAATAAACAAGAACATAAGGTATATGAAATTAGAAAGGATTAGAGGTTTGTCGTAATTTTTAAAATTATTCGAATCACTGAATTGATTTTAAAATTATTTCTTTAATATACTATTTTTTATAAATTTATAAGCTGAGAGATTCAATTTTTAAAAATTTTCTAATCATAGAAATGATTTTTTTTAACTTTATCAATTATTAATTAATTAAATTCCTCATAAGATTTTAAAAATTAATAAAGATAGAAAATGGATTCTAAATATTCTAAAATTCAAATTATAAGCCTTCGAAAGTACATCCCATATGGATTTCATAATTTTTTGGGATTTAATGAATTTCGAAATGCTTAGAAAAATAATAGCTCTCATAAAGTGAGCTCCAAATTAATTTAGATCAATTTTTAAAAAATTAATTTAATATATATATATCGATATATATATATATACATACATATATAATTTTAATTTTGAAAAAGGAAATTTTTAATTTTGAAAAAAAAAATGAGACCGAACAGATCTCATAAATTTAGTAATTTGAATAACTAAGTGCACTACTATAAGCGATACTTCATCTTGAAAGATAAGAATATTACTTGATAATAGACTCATTTTTTTAAACTAAGAAATTTATGATAATTTTTTGGTCTACAAAATTTCCAACACATTGTTTGCCTACATGATCTGAAGATTAGATAGATTTTAAATTATTTAGGTTACTAATTCTTCAATAGGTACAAGACCCTATAGTTAATTATAACTTAACCATTCAAAATCACCTTAAAAAACTCTCAATTGAGATTCGTGTTTTGTCTTCGAGAATTCAAAGTTTAGTTTTCATGATTGGTAATAGGAAAATCAAGTGGGAATGACTCAATGTGGAACAACTATTTTGAAATCCAAAGTTGTGAAAGTTAGAGGATGTCACAGATATCGAGAAGGCTTCAGTGAATTCTCAAGCTATCTTATGGTTTGACATTACACTTTTGAAGAGAAGTTATTAGATTTTTACTCTTGCCATTTTATTTAAAGATTAAGGATTACATTTGCATGACATACAAACATACAAATAACCTAAGAAGATGAGAGGGTTTACATTATACCAAACAACAACCTTGAGATACTAAAAAGAGTTAGGGATTATAGTGAGCGACATATAATCATGTGAATATCTAATGATAGTGTGAGAATTTATATTGAACTAGATGAACCACCTCAAAGTCCTAAGGGTGTATATTGTTTAGATCTATAGAAAGTTTAGTTGAGGATGATTCATCATTTTATTATTTTGGTCTTTATCATCTCTTGATGGTTGTCCACAGCTTGATCGCATCATCACCTTGTTCTATGAAAAGGGAGGGGAAAAGAGAAACCATGTGTCGAATGACCTATCCTATGCTCTTTGTTTTATTTTCATGATTTTTGGAAGGTGCATCTAGGTTGATAATTATTTCTATCCTTACTATTATTGTTTAACCAAAGAGTTATTGTGGGCAGTGTGTTACAGGGTTTCAAATTAAACATATGTCCTACATCCTCTATCCTAAAGCCTTTTTTCAATAAAGAAGAATAGCAATGTCCTGCATTTAAGTAGAATATATGTAACCAGGTGCAACAAAAGAGAGTAATATCACATACCTAATGCCTTTGATGTTACATTAGAAAATCATAATTTCATACATAAATATATATAATATTGAATATTTTGAATTTTAAATATGAAATATATTAAAACATAAGCATGCATGTTTGCATAAATCTTGGTTGTAGATATATGAAGGATCAGAGCTAGATCTAAGTATTCTTGAGTTAGCTCTCCGAAAGGTTTCCTTTTTTAATAAGCAGTCAAAAGCATAAGTGTGTGTATGGCAATTCTAGATGGAAACTAGTGGCAAGGCAGTCGAAGGAGGGGTTTGAGCAAGTATTTAAAGCTCAAACCCTTAAGCATTGGATGTAACTTTGGGTTAAGGTGTACCAGATTAATTTCATGGACTTCAATTTTTTATTTTTTTTTTTTTTAGAATCATCAATTTTTTTGGCTAACTTTCTTCAAAATCCACATTAAGTCCAAATGGCCTCCAAAATGCTTAGAACATTGTTGGGACATTAAAAATGGATTTCTAAACAATTCTGAAACTTTCTAAGTCATTTTAAGTTCATTTATATTTTCTATGAATTATTGAATTTTTCCAGCCAATTTTAATATATTAGATAATTTAAAATATTAATAATTCAAATTTTTTGTAATGTTTTTACCTCTTATGGTTTAATCAGCCTATGGATGAAGATTTTGCTCAATTTGGAGTTTTATGAAGAGAGTTATGTGTATGTTATCATGAGAGGTATAATTGCAAATATTTAATTTACCACTTAAATCTTCTTTATTTAAGCTACCAATAATTCTCTTAGGGTCCCCGTTCAATTAATTAACAATTAACTTCTATGAGCTAGCCTGTACAATTCATGTTCTTATCATTTAAGTGAAAGATACCCATAATAAAAAATACTTAGGGTATTTTTGTAACTTTAGAGGTGCTTGCATGCATGCCCCTAAACTAGGTTAAATATTAAAAATTTTAGAGTATTTAGTTGTTCATACCTTACTCAATTTCTTTTACTTTGAACCTTAATAATTTGGAATTTTCTATAGTTCATTATGAGATCTCTTAAGATCTTATGGGTAAATTTGCAATTTATGGGACGTCATTGATTTTCCCTTTATATGATCATAAAGTCCTTCCAACTCATGGTGGGGAGTGTAAATCAGTAATTTAGATATTTCCAATCTATATCCCCCATCACTTAGTCACTCAAGCATCTACATCTTCTAATCCTTAACAATTCAAGAATTTACATTTTTAAACTTTATATATTTTAAAAGACTTGATGGCTACCCACCCCTTGTGTATCAAGCATTTCAGTAAGCATTTGATCAAGATTTTCATCCATTTACCCTTTTATGTGACCCAATTTAGTTAATCAATGCAATTATAATATTTACAAATATACCCTTATGATAAAAACCTTGCTAACTATGCCACCATGGTTCCATTTGTTATTAAAGCTTATTATTCTTTCACCTATAAGTTGATTATTGTTTCACAGGTAAATTTATATTTATCTGAGGAGAATTTTATTTCCTTTAATTATTTAAATCAGAAATTACAAAATTAGAATTAAAACTTATTTAATTATTAAAAGTTTGTTCTCGGTTCTCCAAAGTTTTATAGAATATTGTTGAAACTGAGAAAGCCCATAAAATAAAATCTCATGTCATTTTGATTTATATTTAAATTTTGATGATTTTTAATCTTTTTTTTTATAAAAAAATTTTAGAAAATAAATTTTAATAATTTTTTTATCTCATGTTTATTTTTCATACATTTTTATGGTTTCCCTTGAGTCACCACATTTTACTTTTTTTTTTTTCTGATTTTTTTTTATTTATTACAATTATTTTGTTAAAAATAGTGTCGAATGTTAAGAAAAATTAGTTCTTTTGATGTTAGAGATGCCCTCTGACCCTAGAAAAATAAGAGGACATCTTTAATCAAAGGGGAAATAAACCTTCCAAATTTTATTTCATATTATTTTCCAATTGATTTTAAATAATTAAAATACCCTCTGTAGTGTTTAATTAATTAAAAATTAAATATAATGTATATATATTTTTTAATTTTATTTTAATTAATTTATATTTTGTACATTGAGTTCAAAGGTATTTCTATTTAATTTTTGTGATTTTTTTCTTGCTGTGATATGAATTTTTGAAGTTTTTATGCATTTTATGGAATTATTTAATTCAAAAATTTTGGATTTTCATACTTAACCATGTCGGCGCCGCATCCACTGATTCGCACCTCAGTGGATTTATGAATCGAACCATAACGTCGTCCGACCCAATCCATCGTTCGTTCCAAATACACGGAAATGGACAACATCCACTCATCATCCCCTTGGGACTATAAACCGATAATTGTCCATGTTTCAAACATAAGATCTCGCTCGATTCTCAACCAATTGTATGGGGTTTGTTCCCACACCTTCATCTAGGTGAGACGAACCTATTTATATGACTAGGTAAACATGAATTGTTGAATCTCTTTACAAAATCCCAAACTGAGGCAAATTTAGAAGTTTTGAGTCTGTAACTTAGTCTAAGAGGTGAGTGATCCCGATTTTATATGACAATAAGAATTATGCGGTTATATTTTTAATTTTTCCTTACTTATAATTCTTACTTTACAACGATAACTTGATCCTAAGCAACGGCTAGGGAAAAACTTGACTTTGAAGCAAATAAGAATGCAATTATTACATTTTATTATGGGATACTACACAAGTATATGTATTATTAGCAAGTAATATAGGACTTTTTGATTAAGCACAAATATCGAATGCACAAGAAAAAAAAATACAATATGCAAATAAAATCAGAAGAAATTAGATGACAAATTCTAATTGGCAAAATATTCTTACTCAAACTATAGATGTTATAATAGGAATGAAATTTCGGTTCTTTTTGTAATTTTTGATAATTGAAAGTAAAGTAAACAACTAACTAAACTTAATTAGATTGTTGTAAAATGAAGGCAATATAAATAAAATATATTTTTCATTATCATGAATCAGTAACAAGTATAAGAATTCTGTTGTGGAAGTATTCAAATTATGTTGTGTCAAATAGGAGCAATAATATCCTTTACCCTTACAAGAGATGCTATAAAGAATATTGGTTAATTTAAAGTTTGAATAGTCTGGAAGATGGGTTAGGTAGGGAAGATACTAGCTCTTACTCTAGAGTTCCCTTTTCTCCCTCCACCTAGGGACTAACATCTAGTATCAAAGCCTAAAACCATAAACCAAAATGGGGGCTTTAGCCTATCACTCTAAAGTACTCTAATTCTAGACCCTTCAAAATTTATTTCCCTATTTATTTGCACTCAATCATATGAATTACATTCTCATCCATACAATCTCATATGATTCTTACCATTAATTGTCTGAGACAATACCATCTCTGGTCTTACATGTTGTCACTACAAATATTAACATCTTAATTGTCAAAATCAAGAAATAAATGAAGTACAAGGTTTATAATTATCACAACTTATTCCAACATTAAAGATTAATACTTCACACAACTTTTGTCAAATACTTAATCACTTATCATTTTAAGGAAAAAAGATAAAGAAAAATACTTAGAATTCATGGAGAAAACACAACCACACTTAAGTTTGAAAGTAAAAATCATGCAAATAAATAAGAAGTCTAAATTAAAACTAAATGTAGTCACAATGATAATAACTTATTTCAAATCTCCTCAAAAAAACTCTTGAAACTCCTTTGAATCTCTTCTTTTCCTCTTACAATACTCTATACTCACACACTATAACTCCTTTATTCTCTCTAATAAAATATCCTATTTAATCTATGAGAGAGGCATTGGTGGTGTGGCTATGAAGTGTGTAGGAGTCTCTCTCGTCTGTTGGTAGGAAGGCTGGAAGAAGTTTCTTCAATCCAATCAAAGTCTTCCTTTTATAATTTTCCAAAATGTGTCTTGGTGTCTCTTCAAATGTGTCCACATTCAATGAATCTTCCAAGAGTTGCCTCCTTTCAAAAATTAATTGAATGTATTTTGTGTCCATTAACTCTTTTCCACATTTTCATTAAGGGTTGCTTCAAAAACCTCTTCAAAAATTGGTCCAAATTCATTGAATCATCAAGTAACTACATATGGGGCTTAAGCGCGAGGTACTTGGCTCTTAGGCTTGCCCTTCTCGGTTTTACTGGCTCATAAGCGCTAGCTATGGGCACTTAGGTGCTACAGTTCTTTTGCACACAATCATTTTTGTTCCAAATTTGATCTTTTTCACTCCTTTCACTATTTTTAATCCATTTGATTGTACCTGAAATAAAAGCACACAAATACCTTCCATTAAAGCATAATATCTCAAAAATAAGTATAAAAATGCATACATAAAGAATATATATTTTAGGTGTATCAAAACCCCCCAAAATTAAAATGTCACTTATCCTCAAGTGACACTCCAATTTTTTAAAACCAAAATAAGTAGATTTTGTAAATGAGTTTCTTTAAGACATTCTTATGCAGGTGATTCATCGGTTTGGAGGAATATAGTAGTCCAATTTAGAAAAAAACTTTAGTATATGAGACCAATTTAGAGTTTAGAAATTTTTAATGTAAAGAAGTCTGAAAATATGAGTTCCTATTTAGTTCAGAAATATTTGTAAATTATCCAAATATAAAGTTTAGGCATTCTATCTTCTCCACTTAAAAATTTTTATTAAGAATAATTATACTTATTATATTATATCCTTAAGCTTAAGAGTTTCTCAAGCCATATACTTTAAAAAGATTAGATGTGGAACCAATTTTTGATCAACACTAATCCTCAAGCTTCTCCTCCCTTTTTCAACTATCTTTTTTCTTTTTTAGGTGAGGATTACTATATCTGAATAGATCTTTAATGAATTTGAATTCGACTCTTCCTTTCCTAAAGTAAAGTTCTGATATATATCCTTTGCTTAAAAAGTATAATAATAGTTTTGAAAACTATTTTGAATAAAATAAATTCAAGTATTGAAAGTAAAACTCTAACCCTTCTATATTTTTCAAAAATACAATTTCTCCTACTAAAGATAGCGACACAATATTTATCATGTCTACAATAAAAAAATTTAACTCTACGTTTTTATTTATTACTATAGGTTTCAACTAAATTCTCTTACTCATTTCTATATTAAAAATTTTACTTCCCTAATATAACTTTATATACATAATCATTTTTTTCAAATCAAAATCAAATTTATTTGCAACACATTTGTGAACAAATAAACTTCAAGTTTTAGAAATTTTTTTATCCCCCCCACCAAACATAAATTTTTAATAATATAAAACATTTTAGCATCATATTTATATAGGCAGGAATTAAAACTAGACATAACATGCTTACAATAATTTTTATATCCTAAATATATAAGTACAAAAGTTAAAAACAGGAGTAAAAATTAATTGATCAAATTTTAATTTAACTTACCGTATAGAGATTCATTAGACTTCTATGCAGTGGAGGATAATAGCAGTGGAGGATAATTATAAAAGCAAACAAACACACAAACAAAAATTCACAACTGCAACATAAAGAAAATACATGGTAGTAAATTGAAAATTTTAAACATGAAGTTCTTAAGTGAAAGTTAGTAATATTCTAAACATTCTTAAAATTTAGGATTAAGTTCAACACAAACTAACAAAATGCACTAGACAACACAGTTATCACAATTATTACCACAAAAACAAAATATAACTACTCACAATAATATAAATACATCACAACAATGTCTAACAAAATAAAGCAAAACACAAACAAAAGTAGCAGTCTCAACAATCACAACTCAAAACAAAACACAGTACAATATAACAGTACCACATAAACACATAAAGTTCACATCAATAAAAACATCAATAAAAACTAAACTACTTAATTTAATCTTCCTCCTCCTCATCATCATCACTATCTTTTCTATCCCAAGAGGTAGTAGGCTCATATGATGGATATTATGGATATGAAGGGAAAACTAAACTTTGGTCACCTCTCATAAGGTTTTCCAAAGATGAGTGAAATTTCTCCTCATAATCACTATGTCTTCTCATATAACCATTCATATGATCTAGAAAATTCTCTAAATTTAGTACTTTGTACGCAATATAATTGATGTTATCTAACATCCTTTACAATAAATGTGACTGCGAATCAGAACTAGAAGTTTGACTTTGTGATGTGGATGCACGTAAGGTAGAAGCATGAGAAGTAGAGGCACCTGGACTTCTAGAAAATCGTCCTCTCCAGCCAAAGATTGAGTATTGTGAATAATACTTCAGATTAACACTTGTAATGGGCTTAAGAGGCTGCAATATCTCTTCCCATCTATCGAATCTAACACCTGCTTGCTCACATAAGGAAAAGATCAACGATGTGAATCCCAAACCTACAGTAGTAGCAACGAAAATAGAACTGGTGATAGTCTCATAATTTAGAGATCTAATGTCAATAGGCTTAAACTACTGAATGTCATAGTTCAAGGTAGCTCTATCTCCAGTAACTTCGCTAAGGTGGTTGGTTGGTAGCAGACGAGTAGAAATAAAGTAGTGTCACGCCTTCGATGTGGCATCTAACTTTGACACGGGGAAGTTGACTCTTCTTTCATTTGTGTTCCACAGTCCTCTTCCACTAGTCAATGACGATATAATCTCATCCAACTCCCCCTCAGTCGGACTATAAGATCTTTTCCGCTAACACTTATTTTCATGCAGGATCATTATATGTCATATGCATGTGAGCTTTCCCGCTAACACTTATTTTCATGCAGGATTGAGTCATTTTGTTTTCCTATAGACTTTTTAGAATATAGGAGAGTCCTATAACGAAAATAAGATATGGGCACGGGATTCGGGACGTTAGTGCGGGAACCACATGGAGGGGACCAGGAGTAGATGCTCGTGCACCGTATCTTATTTCTGCATTTTTACATTGATGTAATGAATTAAAGACAGGCATGTATATGCAGAGTCCGACTACTCTTTTTTTCTGAGATATGTTGCCGACCTAGTGACGCTGATGTTTTATTATTTTATTTAGCTTTTTTTTCCTTATGCATCATGTTGCATATCTGCACTTGCCTGAATGGTTTTCCTTGTTTCTTTCTATGATCTGGGATTTCACGATACAATATAGGCTTTTTAGGACTTAAAATCCTAATTTTTCTACTTAAAAATCCTAAATAAAATATTCAAGATAATTAAAATTTAGGATTAAAATATCTAGGATTTAAAAATTCCACATTTACTTTCCTACATATATTGATAGGGCGTCTATAATACTTAAGGACTGCTCTTGATAAATGCATTCATATTTGCATGTCCCGAGGAGTCCCCGTGTTTCTCCAACCTGATTGTCCCAACATACCTTTATATAAGAGGTTGTCTAGTGCGCCTAGGGTGTTAGAAGGCTCCCTGACCTAGACGAGGTGTAAGTCCTTCTGTTTGGAGTGTTTTCAGCTTTGTAGTCGAACCCCCCATTTTTCTTCTTTCCCGAGGCATCCTTGCAACTTCGGTAGGAATAAGTCCCACCTCTTGGAGCTTCAGCTTTTAGTCATAGGATAGAGTTTCCTTTCTTTTTCCTTAGGGCTACCAAGGTTCCCGTGGCTGCCATAATTCACAGATTGTTGACTGAGAACCTCAGGACATGTTGGGTCAACTACCTTCAAGATTAGGTAGACTTAGGGTTCTAGTAGCTGTCTATGACGGTCCATGGTACCTCGACCCAATTACCTCTACCTTTTTAGGTTCACTCCACCTTCCTTTTGTTGAGCCCCTTTGAGCTCTGTCGCTCCTTTGACTTCGTCGATATCATTTCATCATCTGCCCTTATGGCCCGGACATTCTTTGACGTGTTGGGATTTCCCTGTTAAGATGATTTAGGTTATTCTATGGGCTTCGTATGTTGATGAGCTGTTACCCATTCAAGATGTGAGAGACTCACTCTCTGCCCAATGACTTAGCATGAGCTTTGAAGCATCGAGACTATTCCCACATGGAATAACCTTCCTTTGATTGCCTATACCCCAGGTCTATGATTATATAAATTGAAACTTCTTTTATCGAGAGTAATCTTGGATATCTCACAAGATGTAGTTAACAAGTAGAAACACGTTCCTCTGGGAGTACACTTTACCCCAGAACAGGTACATACACCTGACTCTCTGGTTATGAGTAGTCTACGTAGATACTTATATCACAGATATCGGTCTAAGGTGCCTCCCCCGATCTTATTTGGGCAAACATTCTTGACCTATCCTTGCAAGGTTTATTACACGTAGACTCTCCACGTTTAGCTTTTTCTCATGTTTGTCATTTTTTTGTATGTCCCTTCTTATTCGGTTTCTCTCCTTTTCGAATCACTGATATGATTCGGGAGGGAGATTCATTCGAATAATGGAAGTATATAAAGATCAACAAGTTTGTGACTCCTTTTAAATTAAAAAAAAAGAAAAAATGAACATAAATAATCATGGTGACTCCGCTGGGGATGAGTCTCTCTCTCCATACTTGGAGTTTCACTTTTTGGGGTTATAACCTCTCTCTGTACTAGAAGTTTGGTGCATATTATCGTGACCCGGTTAAGTTCCTTCTAGTCACAGTTGAGTCTTTTGTGAGACCTTGGTTTTCAATCCAGTGTCAGTCGCTAGGGGTGGCAACTCGATGCATTCCATCCCTCACTCACCCTCGATAGTTCAATTGTTGTATTTTCGCATGC
Source organism: Phalaenopsis equestris (assembly GCF_001263595.1). Taxonomy (NCBI): domain Eukaryota; kingdom Viridiplantae; phylum Streptophyta; class Magnoliopsida; order Asparagales; family Orchidaceae; genus Phalaenopsis; species Phalaenopsis equestris. Next base: position 187,766 of record NW_018251339.1, on the reverse strand, counting down.
ATCAATGTTGTTGTACCTTGTGATTGGTTTCATAACCTCTCCTTTTTTCTGATCATTGTCACTTTTTGCCCCGCTACGTGGAAGAGCAGAAAGATGGACACAGTCACTACAGTCGGGGGAACCCTTTCCCTTCTCCCCGAGCGTTTTCCATGCTCCTGAAGGCGTTACGAACTTTAGTCCTTTTCAGCAACTCTTTGAGATTACCTTACGTGATCCTATGGCCTCTGAGGCGTTTTATCTGTACCCTCCCCCTTAAAAGTGGAGAAATGCATGTCGAGCTATTTTTACTCCCTCTGAGGCATCTTTTCTATGCCCTCCCCCTTAAAAGGAAAGTCGTGCATATCGAATTGTTCCTGCTACAATGTCTTGTGTTGAGCCCGCTTCTTTTGCAAAAAGAGGCTAACACTACATAGCAACGTGCCACAGTATTTGAAGGTCTTTTCTAGACCCATTCATTCTTGTTCTTCTATTAGTAGTAGGTTTTTCTCTTCTGACGCCATTGTGACTTTTATCTCGGTTCTCTTTCTGTTTTGGTTCCCCTGAGGTTCCACCTGTCCCTCGATTAAGCAGGAAGGCCAGAAAGACTAGGAATATATTGATGTGAATTTAGCAACATGTTCTACTTCAGGTTTATATACCTATCTCGATTTCAATTTAGGAGGTGTCTTTGGCCCCCGAATTGTGAGTAGTTTTGCTACTGTCCCCAATTTTGCAGACGACGTCTCGATTGGACGTTTGCTTCATGCCTTCCTTTGAAAAGGAGGAGTTGTGCATGTAGGCATGTAGCACTCCTTTCATTGTAGCAGCTCGTATCAGTGCTACTTTTCCTTCAAGGAAAAGGCTGGTACGAGATGGTGATGTTATACACGCTCTTTCTCATTTCATAGCCTCTTTTATAGTCCTTTCATATTTTGATGATTTCCAACCTGTGAATGTTGCGCTATCGAAGAGAGCTAAAGCTACCTTTTACAGTACTGTCCTCTGGTGGTGTGGTATGTCCCCGCCATGAACCTCTTTAGTTCTGACCCAGGTGACAGCGACTTTATATATGAAATAAAATATAAGATAAATATGGACGTATTAAATATTCAATAATTGTAAAGTCACACATATCAATGCAAGTATACGTATCACTCAAGTAATATAGGACTCTAATGGAGTCCTAGATATCGATCCCACAGTGAGTAGTTTAGAATTACGGACTAAG